>NC_133306.1:2168677-2169073 GCF_012295235.1 Primulina huaijiensis
ATATTAATATTTCTTAATTTAGTTTAGCTGGTAAAACGTAAAAAAATATGAATTAGAATATATAAATTTATATTACATAAACTGATATTAAAAAAGAATGAAAATTTATTGTGAATTACACGAAATTCAAAAGGAGAAAAAGTTATATATAAATATAAATGATGCTGTCGTTCCATGTTCTTTTGTTTGACCGAGTGTGTCGCAAATCCATCCGCCGGAAAATGATTGTGCCTTTTGAATTTCTCCACTGGAAGTAGAATTCTACTCCCAAAAGCAATTCGATTCCTTGTAGTCAAACAAACAAAGATTCCATTCTCCCAACTTTATTGTCCCCTCCTTCAGTTCGGATTCCAATCTCCAATATTCGTCAGACTTAATTTTCAAATAAATTAATAT
>NC_133306.1:2172225-2227911 GCF_012295235.1 Primulina huaijiensis
ATAATTCTTCAATATTAACCAATTGGCATGATCGATTAGGACATCCTGGTTCAACAATGATGCGAAGAATTATAGAAAATACACATGGTCATCCATTGAAAGACCAGAAGATCTTTCAGAATAATAAGTTTCAATGTAAAGCATGTTCTCTTGGAAAACTTATTATAAGACCATCACCAGCCAAAATCCAAACTGAATCACCAATGTTTCTTGAACGTATTCAGGGTGATATTTGTGGACCAATCCATCCACCATGTGGACCATTCAGATACTTTATGGTATTGATTGATGCCTCCAGCAGATGGTCACATGTATGTTTATTGTCAACTCGAAATGTTGCATTTGCAAGATTACTTGCTCAAATAATAAAATTGAGGAATCAATTTCCCGATTATACAATCAAGAAAATTAGACTTGATAATGCTGGTGAATTTACTTCCCAGACTTTCAATGATTATTGTATGTCTATGGGAATCATTGTTGAGCATCCTGTTGCTCATGTACATACTCAAAATGGATTGGCTGAATCATTGATTAAACGTCTGCAAATGATTGCTAGACCAATGATTATGAAAACAAAGCTCCCTATTTCTATATGGGGACATGCAATTTTACATGCTGCTTCATTAATTCGCATCAGACCAAGTGCATATCATAAATACTCCCCATTGCAGCTTGCATTTGGTAAAGAACCAGACATTTCTCATCTGAGAATTTTTGGATGTATGGTGTATGTGCCTATTGCACCACCTCAACGAAAGAAAATGGGACCTCAAAGAAAGATTGGAATTTATATTGGTTATGATAGTCCATCGATCATTCGATATCTTGAACCACAGACAGGCGACGTGTTCACAGCACGTTTTGCTGATTGTCATTTTAATGAGGAAATCTTCCCAATGTTAGGGGGAGAACAGAAACATACCGAAAAAGAAATTACATGGTATGTATCATCATTGTTACATCTGGATCCAAGAACAAAACAATGTGAAAAAGATGTACAGCAAATTGTGCACTTGCAAAGAATAGCAAATCAAATACCAGATGCATTTGCAGACACAAAAGGGGTAACTAAATCATATATACATGCTGCAAATGCCCCTGCTCGAATTGAAATTCCGAAGAAACAAATTGAAGATAGTCATGATGTCATTAAACGCCTGAAGCGTGGAAGGCCAGTTGGTTCCAAGGATAAAAATCCTCGAAAAAGAAAATTCATAGAGAAACACAATGATCACAAAATAGAGAATGATGTTCCTGAAGAAACACATAATGATCACAAAATAGAGAATGATGTTCCTGAAGAAACACATGATGATGAAAATGTTTTGTCAGAACCACAAACTGACGAGAATCATGAAATCTCTATCAATTATATTAATACTGGAAAAATATGGAACCGAAAAGATATAGAAGAAATTGATGATATATTTTCTTATAATGTGGCAATCGACATCATAAATGATAATGAAGATCATGAACCAAAATCTTTTGGTGAATGTAAAAATCGGCAGGATTGGATAAAATGGAAAGATGCCATCCAGGTTGAATTGGATTCGCTAAATAAACGTAATGTTTTTGGACCTATAGTCCTTACACCTGAAGGTGTAAAACCTGTTGGATACAAATGGGTTTTTATTCGAAAGCGAAATGAGAAAAATGAAATAGTAAGATATAAAGCTCGACTTGTTGCACAAGGTTTTTCTCAAAGGCCTGGAATTGATTATGAAGAAACGTATTCTCCTGTGATGGATGCAATTACGTTTCGGTATTTGATTAGCTTGGCAGTATCTGAAAATTTAGAAATGCGTCTTATGGATGTTGTTACAGCCTACTTATATGGATCACTTGATAGTAATATATATATGAAAATCCCTGAAGGATTTAAGATGCCTGAAGCACAAAGTTCAAAACCCAGAGAATGTTATTCTGTGAAATTACTAAGATCATTATATGGGTTGAAGCAATCCGGCAGAATGTGGTATAATAGGCTAAGTGATCACTTGATGAAAAAGGGATATGTAAATAATTCAATATGCCCTTGTGTTTTCATTAAGAAAACAACATCCGGATGCGTAATTATTGCTGTATATGTTGATGATTTAAACATCATTGGAACAAATAAGGAAATTCAAGAAGTTGTGTCATACTTGAAAGAAGAATTTGAAATGAAGGATCTTGGAAAAACCAAGTATTGTCTGGGTTTACAAATTGAACAAAAAGAATGTGGAATATTTGTTCACCAGACAAATTATACAGAAAAGATCCTTAAACGTTTTAATATGGACAAATCAAATCCTTTAAGTACTCCAATGGTTGTTAGATCATTAAACATAGAAAAGGATCCATTCCGTCCATGTGAAGATGATGAAGATATTCTTGGTCCAGAAGTACCATATCTAAGTGCTATCGGTGCCCTTATGTATCTTACAAATTGTACAAGGCCTGATATATCTTTTGCCGTAAATTTATTGGCAAGATTTAGCACATATCCAACAAAGAGACATTGGAACGGAATTAAACATATATTCCGTTATCTACGAGGAACGACAGACTTGGGACTTTTGTATTCAAAAGATGCTAATCCAAGTATAATTGGTTATGCCGATGCTGGATACTTATCTGATCCACACAAAGCACGTTCTCAAACTGGATATGTATTTACTCGTGGAGGCACTGCAATTTCTTGGCGTTCACAGAAACAAACACTTGTAACAACTTCATCAAATCATGCCGAGATTATTGCACTACATGAAGCAAGCCGTGAATGTGTGTGGTTAAAATCAATGACTCAACATATCCAAATCTCATGCGGATTATCATTCGACGAGAAGCCTGTGATACTATATGAAGATAATGCTGCATGTGTTGCTCAAATGAAAGAAGGATACATAAAAAGCGACAGAACTAAACATATTCCTCCTAAGTTCTTCGCATTCACCAAGGAGCTTGAGAAGAATAAATGTATTGATGTTCGTCACATTCAATCAAGTGAAAACTCATCAGATCTCTTCACAAAGGCACTTCCTACGACAATATTCAGAAAGCACATATATAATATTGGGATGCGCAATCTACGAAATTTGTGAAGAATTGTTCGTGTCAACATGAGGGGGAGTTTACGTGACTGCACTCTTTTTCCCTTACTATGGTTTTTATCCCAATGGGTTTTTCCTAGTAAGGTTTTTAACGAGGCAGTATAAAAACACGTAATGTATACAATCATTATGATCATCATCACAAGGGGGAGTGTTGAAAAATATTTTAAAAATGTGTTAAATATTTGTGTTGAAAATGTGAATGTTGAATGTTGAAAATTAGGTAAAATTAGGTGTTGAATATTGAAAATTAGTGTGTGATGATGTAGGTAATGATGTATTTTATTTTTGGATTATTTGTAAAAATTTTCTATAAATAGATCTCTCATTTGTGAAGAAAATCACAATTGAGTTGAGAGAAAAATATTATAAAGTGTGTAGTGTAATAATTTTAAGAGTTTGAGATTTTTACTTTTTACCGTAAATTTTTACTTTTTCACAACATCGTGGTCTTTATATGTTAAGCCTATAGTATGAAAACATATAGTCTCTAATTTTGTGTTTTGGTAATGTGGAGCTCCGAGATTCAAATTCGAGTTTTTTTCATCTAAGTTGTTTATATTTTTTGAGTTCGGTCTTTTTCTTGTAAGAGTGTTGAAGTGATAACGAATAATGCTGACGTGAAATCGAAAATACTGACATACCCAAAAAAAATGACCAGATGTCAAAAAGTAACCAACTTAAATGACCAAAATGATCATCTAAATTTGCCTATTTTGAACTTTATATAGTTGATTAATATCTTTTGATCTTTGGTGTTTTTTTACGGATACATCAGTTGTATCAGTTGTGTTTTTATATAACGTCATGTCAACTATCTGTTAAAAAGATCAAAAGAATCAAAAGAAAAAAAAAATTACAAACTTATCATACTAAAACTCAAATTTTAAGTACTTACACGATGACAAAATATTAGACAAAGTTAAATGACTGTTTTGTTTATTATTAGGGGCGAAAAAAATTGTTAAACAGAAAAAACAAAAATCTAAACCAAATAATAAGAATCGAACCGAATTCAAAAACTAATTTTTATTTTATATATACATGTTACAACCATAGTTTATATGGTTCGATTTCAGATTATATATGTTAAAATCGAAAAAGTGAAGTTTAATTAGATTAATTTTTTTACATTGGATTATATACTTTATAAAATGATATTTAGTGAATTAAGTATTTTTTTGTTATATATAGTTGATTATTGTTTGTTTTATTTATGTGGACTCTATATTTAAATATTGACTTAGAAGATAATATATTGTGTTTTAAAATATATATACTTTAGTTATTAATTTAAATAATAATTCAAACCGAATAAATTGAATCGTTTCAGTAGAAAATTAAATCAAACCAAAGTAAAATAGATCGGATATTGAATTATTTATTCCTAAAATAAAACAAAAAAATCAAAATAAATTGTATAAACCAAACCAACTTGTACAATTCTTATAAAAGAAACTAAAATAAATATTTAATTGGATTATTGTATCCCTACTATAAAAGGGCAAGCAGCCCCAACAGACAAATGGCTAAACTAAAGGGGAAAATCTCAGGCAAATGAATATGGTGAACCTGAGTGATTCCTCGTCTGTGAATAATTGATTTTGCTCGTCACCCACAATCCCAAGAAGCTCAGAACAAATATAGCTTTCATCAAACATATCTGCAAATGTAATAAAATAACCATATCTGGAAATTAATGCTCCTTAATTTCGTCCCATGTGTCTTATATTCCCAAGAGTTACTGATAAATGCCCATATAAACTTTCTTAAAACCCGAGATTCGTTCGGCGTACGCACACACAGACAACCCCTGAATAATCTCTTCCTCTTCGTGATTTTTTCTAGGTTCTTGTGCGTGTTTTTTTTTTTGGGTAAAGCTGTGAGGTGTGTAGAGATCATTTTTCGATTAATCCTGCAAGTTTTTACGAACTGGGAAACTGTTTAGATTCTTATGATCCTATTCTTCAGAGAACGCTGAGTTCTTCACCACCATTAACAGAAGATAATCATCTGAGTGAAAATGTTAAATACATGGCCGAGGCAAAAGCAGTTGCAGCAAGCAATAGTCACAAGGAAGCTGAAAGGAGGAGAAGAAAGCGAATCAATGGCCACATCGCCACTCTCAAAGCCATTCTTCCAAATGTGCACAAGGTAATTATAAATTTATCAGTTCATGAAAATTAATCTGGCATCCATTGAATCAATATCTCTTTAATCTTTTACCGGGTAAGATATTATAGACAGACAAGGCTTCTTTGCTAGGAGAAGCAGTTCGGCGCGTGAAGGAGTTGAAACAAGCGACCGAGGAATTAGCGGCCATGGATCATACGGGCACAACCTTAAATTACCCCGTGTTCCCGACTGAAACAGACGAGCTCAAAGTATGTCCCTGCGAAGGCGGTTCGGGATTGATAAAGGCAACATTATGCTGTGAAGACAGGCCCGAGATGATGCTTGACTTAATCCAGGCCCTGAACTCGGTCAAAGCGAAGGTGATGAGAGCAGAAATGTGCACCGTTGGAGGTAGAACGAAGAGTAATTTGTGGGTGGAACTTGTTTCTTCTTCAAATGTCGGAAGTGAAAGGGATTTCAGCTTGGGGAGATTAAGACAAGTGCTGAAAATGGTGGTCGAGAAGTCCACTTTGTTGGCGGGTTCGGGCCAGATCTTGCCGGGGAATAAACGATCCCGTTTCTATCACTTCTGATAATCTATTTACCCTTCCTGTTTAGGGTTTATAGATGCTGTATCAGTGGCCCGTCAACACATTTAAATGATGGGTTATTTTCTTGACTTCGATATTGTAATATACAATTTGAACCCAAAAAAATAGTGATGGAAAATTTGAGGATACAAGTGCAGGTGATTGATTGATTTATCTGGTCTATTTTGGCTGTATTGGTATGCAGATGCAGAATGTTGTTGGTTTTATGATTCTTCTGAATGTTTTGATGTAACAAATTATATCTGCTATTTTTCCGTCTGTTGGTAAAAAGTAACATTTTTACTCCTCTATTTTTATTCCTATCTGTAACAATGGTATGCATGTGTTATGAGTTAGTAGGCTAGGTGAATGTTTGACTAATGATGAGGAGTTCGATTATCTCTATTTGTATTTTTTTAATGAAAGAGTTTGTTGTATAAGGTTTATTCAGTGCAGTTTACCTTACTAACGTGATTTGCAGACTATATTTGTTAGTTCAAAGTTTATTCAGCTATATANTGGAAAAAAAAAACATATTTTCTTAATTTTAAAAAAGATTTGGACTAATAAAATTTTTCTCATAACTTTTTAATCATATTGTTTTCTTTTGTTATTTGTCATATTTTCTCAATAATGCATATATTTTATTATAATATTCAATTATTGCAATCTTTTTTGACAATCAACGATATGTAATTTTTTATTTACGATGTTGTTTGATTATTATTCTCTTTCATGTAAATTGACAATAATTTCTACTGTATGCTTTTACTTTCCTAGTCACCTTTAATTTATTAGACACTTATACTTGATAACATATAAACTACACATTATTATTAAGGGTGAGAAAAATTTCGGTTAAACCGAATTAACCGAACGAACCGAGTCAATTCGGAAATTCAGTTCGGTTATTTCAGAAATTCAGTTTTCAAATAAAAAAAATTCGGTTAATTCGGTTCTGTTACGGTTTTCAAAATTTTGATATCAGCTAACCGAATTAATCGATACAATAAATACTATTATTTAATAAATTTTTATTAATTATCAATTTTAATATATTTTTAAATTTTTAATTTTAAAATCAGCCCTAATTCTAAAGAAAAAATTTGTGATGTATGTGATTTTAAATTATTATGTACTTGTGTAGATTATAGTGTTCAAAAAAATTACATATATAATTAAAATTAAATCACAATTTTTTTTAAAACTAATCGGTTAATTCGGTCACCAACCGAATTAACCGATTTTAATTCGGTTCGATTTTCATCGGTTAATTTTAATTCGGTTCGGTTTCATCGGTTATGGAAATTAATTCGGTCAGTTCGGTTATTGCTAAATATTTCGATTTGGTCCGGTTATGACAAATCAGTTCGGTCGGTAACAGAACCGACCGAATGCTCACTCCTAATTGTTATAACAATCTATCATCATATAAAAAGTACTGATAAATTGATTTAAAAAAATATTGATAAAATGTTGTCATTTATTTGCAATTTATAATAATAATATTTTTGAAAATAAATCATCTTTTTACTGATTCTCATGACACTTATTTTAATATTCATATTAAATCATAAGTATAATTAGCACAATCAAATTACTAATGTCATATTGGTATTACCTCCGAAAAAATAATATATTTAATTTTTTTAATTGTTTAAATATCTTAACGGGAACATTTGTGTACCCTTATCTTGAGGAAAAATTCATTGCATTTATAAAGTTTGAAAGATAAATATAACTTTATAGTATACATTTAATTTGAAAACTGAATTCATTGTATGACAAATACTTCTTGTATTTCTATTTTTTTGTGTAACCCAAAAGAGTTAATATTTTTTCTCATTTATCTTCTCCATCTCATTGAAAAAAGTTATAAAAAAATATTTATTAGGTTGATATATTAATATGTGATATACATAGATATAAGAATTTTGAAATTCAATTTATTCACAATGTTTTTTTCATAACAAAGGCCAACTCAAAATAATAAAAATTAGGATTCATAATTATTTTAAATATGATATAAAAATAATATGTGAAAACTTTTTTTGACATTTTAGTTGCAAAATACATTGATAAATGCATGTAGGTGCACTATTTCATTATGGCAATTATAATTTTATTTAAATATCTTATTTCTCACTCAAGGATTAAAATTTGTTTATTTCTTATTTTGATTATCGAAAAATCCAATATTTCATTTAAATGTTTTTGTTAATAATATTTACATGAGTTTTATTGTATATTTATCCAATTTGAAAGAAATAAATTATAATTCAATATATAATAATATTTGAAAATTGTAGAATGCTTCTAAATTTAAAAATAGAGTAACATGTAAGGGATCAATTCAAACTAAAATTTGATGCAACATGTTTCTTCTAGCTTTACAATCGAATAATATGGGATCGAGCGTTTGTCGCTTTATCAAAAGCTATAGCTGATGATAACTATGCCAGTCAAATCTTTAAATCATACAACAGCTCAAGCGCCTACCCATCGTGGACAATTGTTGTATCAAACAATCTATCTCCTTTAGGAAATTCAAGAATATGTGATTACTCAATTAGTTTAATTGACACGCTCTTTAGTTTGTTGATTTAATAGATATTAAATTCACAATCACTGAGTTTGACAAAATTTTTTGTAGAATAAAATATAATTATAATGAATTACTTGATTGTATATGTAATAAAATTTTGTATATTTCATATATGTTTGATTTATTTCATTTACAAGATAAGGTTGAAATTTTATATGTTATGATATAAGATTTTTTTATACAACTTAACATCGATAAATTCACTAAAAATTTATACATTAATTTCCACTACCATATAATTCTAGTTTCGCTCCAGACTTTTATGTATTCGTTTGTTTGAATTTATTATTCCTCATTTTACCAAGACCCATAATATGTCAAACATGAAAGTGAATATTAATTTAAAGAGATGATAATATTTATATATTGTAATAAACATATTTACCCATCACAATTATGATAAAACTAACTTAAAAATAATAAGTTGACGAACATATTGTCAGGAATCCAAAAATACAACTCAAATGTCAACTTTGACACTCAATTTTGAGTGACTGTCAAAATATCTCAACAACCCACAATTTTTGGACAAAATAATAACATCACAATTTTGAAATAAAAATGATATTTTCCATTTTATATCAAGAATTCATGATTGAAATATTATATATATAGATATTTAATATAAACTCGTGCGAGCTCATTTAGGCTCACCTTTAAATGAGTCAACAAAATTTCAACCCAACTCACTTAAACTGTTTGGCGGTGTAGGCCAAACCGACAGATCCAACCCAAATTGACGGCTCAAATCACAACGATCTTTTACCGTGTTTTATTTAAATAATTTATAAATATAAATCGCAAAAAAAATTCAGTTGCAAAAAATTTTAATTTAAACACATAAATTATGGCAAACTGTCACATGAGGACATGAAAAAAATTAATAAGACACCAAAGAAAATTCACAATTCGATAATGAGTTATTTTTAAACTTTAATTAATTTAATTTACATAATGAAAAGATAAATAAAAAATCTAAATCATTGGATTAAAAATAACATATTATAATGTAGGTAGGAATAAAAAAACCAAATACTAATTTATATAATGAAAAGATATTATTGGAGAAAAATAACATATTATAATGTGGGTAGACATAAAAAATTAAATACTAATAATAACACATATTTAAAATATGAATAAAGATAAAGAAAATACACATTTAAAGTAAGCAATTATTGCAAAACAAGCAATTAATAAAAAGATAAATATAAATTTACATGTAAAGTCACATATTTATAAATATAATAGATAAAGTATATTTAATCAAAATCATTTTTATAATTTTCATTAGCAGAGTGGGCAACTCCATACATGGACTCCACCACGATCCGTTCCTCTCCAAAACTTCCCATCAAACGCAAAACCCTACTCGACCCTAATCCGACGCTACTCCACGCCCATGAAAGCCGGGTCCCGCCGTTCAAGTTCCACCGCATTTGGACCGAACCGGATGAGATCCGGTTCTTGCATGACCTCGTCGACTGCTCTTCCAACAACTTAGCCTTTCCCAGAGACCTCGGGATCTTTTATTCCCGCTTCTCCAACACTATGTCGCTACCTTACACCAAGTCCCAGATTTCCGAGAAGCTCCGCCGGTTCCGGAAGAAGTATCGGGTCATCTCAACCCGGCTGTCTAAAGGTCTCGATCAATCGCAGTTGTCCCTCCACGATCGGGCTCTTTACGACTTGTCCAAGCAGTTATGGCATCCGGATTTTGCCGCCATCTCACCCTTCAACGGATCCAGGGATGTGAGCTTAAATAATAGTAGCATTAACAAGAATGATGACGGGATGGTTAAAAAATCCAATCTTGTTGGCGTTAGAGTCGACTCTTCGCCTAATTTACCGGTCATTTCTCCCAGTATCGATGATCAATATTTTGATGTTAATTTGGGATTGGCGTGTTTCGATGATGAGAATGTGGATGAAGACAAACGTGGAGATGCTTTTCTTTGTAGTGAGAATGGCGAAGAGGTTAAATTAAGCGAGGTGAATGTGAAGTTTGAAGGGGAAGATGCGGCAATGGACAATAATGGAATGCCGCACTGCCGCAAGGTCGGGCTCGGGCATGTCAACTTTGACCGCGAGGATACATTAGGTGAAGTAGTTATGAAGGTGGTGCTGAATGTGTTTGATGAGTGTTGCAATGACTTGAGGACGATGTTTCTTGCTGGTGGGAGTGGCGAAGTGCGGAATATGAGTTATCAGAGTTTACCATCACGCTGGCAGAAGCAAAGGATTGCTGAATTGGATGTGTTGGGACGCCGACTGAGGTTGGTTCTTGAGCATTCTCTTCTAAAGCAATAAATAATAAATAAAAGGTTAAGTTTTGTAGGTGGTTAACTAGTAGATTAGATAGTTTGCAGTGTTGGTTTCTTTACTTGGACGTCTGTACATTTGAGAATGAAATATAAAGAATTATCATTTTCAAAGCTACATTTTGTTTCGGTTTCTCTTTTATGGCAAAGTGTCTTGGATTAAAGCTATATATTATGGAATATTTCTCTTCTTCGTTGCATATTGAAGTTTTGGTCTTGTGGGAATGTATGGGATCCTAAATTTAAATGTGTTATATTGGGAACCAGCTATTCTCACTTCTTAGAAATTAAGAAGGAAATGCCTCGTTCCATCGGCATCACATTCAAACACTAAAAAGCAAGCGGGTCTCCATCTTCTTCATCCCATTGTAATCATATCCATGTCGGCCCTCATTGGAGGATACATCATACAAGTTATGGGTTCGTCCTGTCTGTCATATACATGTGATAATGAAGATATATAATGGTTTTCATATCGATCATTAGAAGGTGGTTGTTTGGTTAATTGAAAGAGTAGCAAACAGAATGAAAACCTGAGACAGTTTGAAGATTACTGTCATGCATCTTTGGCAGTAACAGAGATCGTACATAGAAACGAAAAGACGAATTTTGTAGATCTCCGGTTATCAAATTTATGGTTCAAACCCCATTAGAAGAGCATAATTTTTCCCCACCAAATCATATGATTCTGTGCCAAAAATTTAATTTAGAATACATGGTGCCCGCTCACTCAACTTATATGTTTAGAAAGTGCAATATGTCAATAATGCAATATTATTTCGATTAAACTAAACTCCATTGCACCCATAATATAAAGTCCGAATTACAAATGACAAAACATTAAGATGGTAGCTTCAGATAAGAGAATTCTATAATTTCTGTGAAAAGCCAAAACATTATTATTAGCCCGAAAAAGAGACATCATCCAAGGTAAAACTAAATAGATATCTCTTGTCCAGTATGAAACAACTGTTGGCAAACAATTTGACCCCGAAAGGCCAGTCATCATTAGTAGAAATCACAAGAAGAGCAAGAAACGGCATTGTCGAAGCCTCACAGACAAGTCTTACCGCTGTGATATCCTTTGTGGTTCATTTTTTTGGTATAGCGAGTAAAGGGAGTAAAGGTTCTAGGCTTCACCGGAGCTGAACAAGATTACAACATTTGCCCAGTATAAAAACCATTTGATAATCAAAATGCTCAGTGATCTCGGTGTTATATCCGGATACCTATCTATTACGGGTATACAAGTGTTTCCAGAACCAAATTATCGATTTTAACCGATTTTGTCAGTAACAGCAGAAAGAATCTTCTTGCTCAGAAGTCAAATAACTCTATTGTTCTCGGGTTGCAACATATACATGAAGATGCCACCAGCTACCGAAACATTTAAAGACTCAAATTCTCCGGCCATGGGAATACTCACAAGCAGTTTTACTGGTTCCAGGAAGGCCAGTTCCTTCACTGCTTAACACCAGGCAAAGAGGCAATTCTGCTAAAGAATCTGCCAACCCTTTAGAAAGTTTAAGTTCTGGATTCAGTTTATCACTAATTGAAGGATGGCCAGCCAACATTTTCATTTGAAATTCTTTTCTTACAGCTTTTATGTGTGTCCAGTTACAAGTGACAATTTGAATCTGAAAGCAGGCTCCTCGGGTTGAATGAATCACAACAACCAGGAAGCAGCAACACGCCACCCTGTTGAAATGATAAATTTGTTAAAGGAGGCAAATACAAATTTGAAATGAAGAAACTAGTTAACCCTGCGAATGTGATATATCATCGGAAATGAAACCAACTAGAGCATTAAACTGCGACCACGGCCTCAGGTTCCAAATTTGCAATAACATTAGGCATTTCACTTTTTACCATAACAGAAGCGTGGAATGTTGGCAATTCACTTGTATCGTAACGAGAAATGTTTTTTTCCTCGGGTTACCTTTGGAAAGTTTTTTTAAAAAAAAAAAAAAAAAGAAATTCTGCAGTTTTTCGCAAAGTCCTAACATAACAAACCTTCCCTCATAACGGCCTAAATTACTCTCCTCATCTTGGATAAGCTACGACTTTTAAGCTTATGGAACAAAACTTCATCAAAAGTAATATGATCCTTGAGTGTGCCAATACCAAAATCTGCCTCTTGTATTCATCCAACTTACTCATTGGATATAGCAGGTCCACAAATTCTTTATTAACTGAGAATTTGCATCTCTTGATCAGCTACACATTGTGCCCTTTGTGAATGAATGGAAGTGCTGCTTGACCAACATTTCCTTAAACCTCAAACTAGAGGGAAGTTGACCAACAATACTTCTTAATTTTTATACGAACGCTCCCTTCATGTGCAGTTCAGATACTTTGCCAGTTATTCTTTGTTGGTTAAATATGCGTTCCACTCTTATTGAGTGAACATATATTATCAATATAAACTTGAACGTCGTGCCATGTGGTACTACACCATCTATAATTTTATCGGATTTCCCCAGAAATCTCAACTGCTAAAGACAGCCATAATTTTGAATTTGAGAAATTAGGGGTTTATATTATGAAAGTAGTAAGATTAATTTCAGAAATGATGATTGCCAGGAAAGAAGAGGCGTTGAAATAATTGCCTTCTCCAACTTCTTCAGATTCATTTTAACTTAAAAATTAACAGCTGAATTCAATTATTCAAAGAAATAATAGTTTCCATTAAATAAGAAAGAAACATAAGGATAGGCAACAAGAATATTTTCTAGAGGAGCAACCACCGGATAAACAAATTGGGTTCTAAAAGCTAGATACATGGATCCACCGAGAATGAAGTTTCATTGAAATAACTTTAAACCAATAAAATTTGTAATCAAAAAGGAAAAATGATCATGAAATCTAGCTCAAGTGTTCTCAGATGGCCAAAGAATGCAACCAAACACGGTGAAGAATTAAATGAAAATAGGCTGCTCAAACATTATCCATTACCTACTCTGTTTAGTTCTTCAAAAAGTGGGTCAGGCAAGAAAAAAACAAAAACTTCAAACTCGAAGCATGAAAAACTATTGCAGATTTACATGGCAATTAATTCCTCACCCATCTAAAGGCTGTAGCAGATCTAAGTAGTGTACCAAGGTTGTCAGGGTCATAAAATAAACAGTGATATGAGTTCAGAGACTTTGACAAAGCTTAAGCAAGAACAGAATAGAAATTGTGGATTTCCAAAATATCGCTGCATAAAATAGCAATAAATGTCAGTTCATTTCATCTTCAAACACATAAACACAAAATCAAAGGGCTAAACATTTCTTCCATAATGCAACAAGTAACTTGATGTTTGACTACAATAACCCCTATCTATGACATCAACATCCATCTGAAATATAGAAATAGACAACTATTTTGATCTTCATGAGATATCATGGCTTATGGCATGTTTGGTATGCATGAGAACCTTTCAAACAAGTTTCCTAGCAGCAACCTTACTTTTTGCCTTTTAAGAGGTGATGCACTATCTGGTATTGGCACAAATAGGCGATGATGGAAGAAAATATCACCAAAAGTTGATTCAATTCAAAAAACATATGCCTGTAATCAACATTTAGGGGCTCGAATCAAGAATAATTTAGATGAAATGTTCTTGCTCAAAATTTTCGAATAAATATTAACTTGACTGTGCCAGTTAGTTTGCTCAAAATTTGAGATGACGACGGTACTCAGAAAACATTTACCTGACTCTTAAATCATGGGGAAATAGCTGAGACATATAAACCAACAATTATGAATACAAAAGACGTAAAGATACCTGAATTCCATCAAGAACCAGTATTTGATGTGAAAAAGAAAACCATTTACGGCAATCTTCTTCATGTAGGTTGTCACTGGCAACATGAAATGTTGTAGGAATTCTCACCAAGGCAATGACATGAACAGAATCAGTCGACTGAACAGCAGAGAGTTCACTCATAACCACCGAGTTGACTCGGATTATCTGAATCGAAGGATCATCAATTTCTTCAGGAATATGAGAGTTGAGTACCCACAAACACTCTATTTAGGACTATCCAGCAATGTTTAGTAAAAGCTGTAAATTTCCCTGAAAAAAAAACTTTACATTATGTTTGGCAGTCAATTACCGAATCAACTCATAATTTTACATATTATCAAAAGTATATTATTTTGAGAAATTCAACTTATGATGCATTAAAAAATTATACAGACAAGAAGAGTAACAAATTAAACAAATCTCGGACAACAACGAAAAATGAGCCATCAAACAGTCGTGGAACACAATCCTATCAACCAATGGACAAATCCTGATTAAGTTCAATACATATATTATAGTGATAAAGTTCAAGACTTCAAGATAAGCATCGAATATCACATGCTTCAAGTTTTGACAAAGAGTATTGAAAAACCTCCAATGATAATAATACTGGCATGCATTAGATGGATTGACAGACACTAATACACAAGAAGTGTCTTTAAAGCCAAAATATGGGAACATGTCGGTTTCGCAAGCAAAAAAAAATACGGGTTAGGATGGTCGAAGACAAAACCTTAAAATAACGGTTTCACCTGCGGACAATGGTATGAATGTAGACATCCAAGAATTATATATTTTCTGATATAATATAGCAAGATGTCTTTCTATGGTGATAGGGAACTCCACACTATTCCGATTGATACGTATTTCATTCACATGTTCCAACCTTCAGTCCACGCTTATTCAATGCCCAGCAGGTAATATATCTAAACATCAGTTGAACATATCAATAGGGCACCTTTCAAGGTTTCAAGCTAATTATTGGCAACCAATCTAAAATTATCATATAACATATCAAATATCAATATCACTGCAGACAGCGGTCATTAACTATATAAATCTCTCTCATACCAAATTCACGGCTTAAGAGCTCATTCCAATTCGTACAGTAGTTTGGTGATTCCCATGTGACAACAACAGCAGACCCAATCAATTGAATTCTTACTGCGATGCCAAGGGAAACCATCACAAAAGGCTACTTCGACACTTCTCTCTATATTTATTAATGGAAAAAGGTATGCCAACAAACCTTAAGTGAGTAGTTCCTCACTCGCCTTGATCAAATTTTCAGATATAACGTTTAATCCACCACTACAACCATAAATCTACCTCCCCACTCTTATATTTCACAAAACCAAAAGGTAGCAAAACAAGAACCACAGACAAAACTAAGTGTACTAGTTGCACAACATCATTAGAAAGTGAACACACATTATTTCCAATCTCGCACAAAGACAGAGAAAAGGAAAGGCTGCCAAACACTGACTAATAAGTTTAAACCTTTCAACAAACACATTACGCATCTTTCCAATACAAAATTGGAATCATTTTGTTCCATTAAACAACCAAAAAGCAGAATCCTATATCCATTCACGAATAGCAAGTCCACCATCTTTCCAGAAAAAAAAAATCAACTAAAGCCCAACTAGAAAGACAGGAAGAAAGAGAGAGCTTACGAGAATAGCACCAACAACAAGAACTGAGCCGTGAAAATGGCGATATGAAGAACTCTGTTGAAGCTTGACACACTGTTTCACAAAAGGGTTTGACGAGCTCGTTATATTTTTCACGTTTGGAGGGAAAGGTAGTTTCTTTTCAGATGCATTTTCACCGTAAATACGGTGATTAGCTTTTGGGCCATGAAGAATTTCCTGGGTTCTATTCAATGGGTTCTTTCAATGGATAAAAAGATGAAGACTTGGTTAAAAAATCTGGAAAATTCATCAGTGAGTAAGGGGTTACCAATATCAAGAAAAAATCTGGAAAATTCATCAGTGAGTAAGGGGTTACCAATATCAAGAATTTGTTTGGGCAACGCATTGCTGAACAATCTTAATTATTCTCCGTCATATGACCGTATGAGGCAAAAGTTTATTATCTGCTACTGTTCTGTTTGTAGTATATTAATGTTCAAATTTAAGGTGAATCAAATCTTTCGTAGTTTACATAAGAATTCCTTGTCCCGTCATATCAATGATAAAATTGATTTTTGTCCAAAAATATTTAAATGAATGAGCCAAGGATTCATATTTAAAGTTTAAAAATATTATATTATATTTTTCTTTCAACTTATCAATCTCCTAGAAATGATAATGAGAGAGGTTCGGCTTTAACCCAGGCCATTTGGGACGAACCTAAATCCGATCAAACGGTCGGGATTGAACTTGGTCAAACAATTCTAACATAGGTTCAGAGTAGTCAAACAAATATATTGAATAATATTAAATAATTTATTTATTTTGTTTTACAGAAGTGTTAAAATTGAAGGAGGCTGCAATCTGCATTACTTGAGCAAGAAAAATAAATTAACTGATAAAAAGGATCGAAGCCAGTAAATATTACTAGAAGCTCTCGTCTATCTTCAGATAGAAACACTCTCTAAATAAGAAAAATAAATAAATATATGGCTCGAAAGAAAATTGAGATAAGGTGATACAAAACCCGATTGTCTAATCGTTGAGTCTCGATACGAACCACGTAAATTTTTGGTGTATTATTTAGTTATTGTTAATTTCTTTTTTGATATCATGATGTTGATATAGTTATGAATTGGTTCATGTTATTCTCGTTGTATATTTATTTGAGTAATTTTTTATAAGATAAGATCNATGAATAATATAAAAATAGTTAATAGTTTTAGCGACCAAGATCTCCGTTGTACTAGTTTGTCACGAAAAGAAAAATCTAATCTCCTCCCATCTCTTTCGCTCTCCTCTCCCTCCCTCCGCTACTTCCGTTTCCTTGTCTCCTTTTTCCATTCAATTCTTTTTAGCGCAAAACACGGGCTAGGAGATCGAGTGAGAGCACAAGTGGAAATGACTAGTAGTGGATATGGCGACGCGAGCCAGAAAATCGACTACGTTTTCAAGGTGGTGCTGATCGGTGATTCCGCGGTGGGCAAGTCTCAAATACTGTCGCGTTTTGCGCGAAATGAGTTCAGTTTGGATTCTAAGGCTACGATCGGTGTCGAATTTCAGACGCGAACTCTCGTTATCCAGCATAAATCTGTTAAAGCTCAGATCTGGGACACAGCTGGCCAGGAAAGGTAAAACTTTGTATATCTACCGAATGCCTGTGTTTGTCGAATGAAAATTATTACTCTTACGTTGATTGTTTGCATGTGCGTTATACAGGATGTAACTGATCTTGGCTGGATTCATTTTGTATCCTGATGTTTCTTTTTTTGTTGATTTTGGAAGTTGAAGGATTGATCCAGTTCTTTCATTGTGGTGAAATAGAAACCTTCTATGTTGGATTATATATATCGTGTACTTCATAGAGATTTGTGTTACAGCTATATTTGGCTCGTCGGAGCTCTTGTTCACTGTACTCTGTATGACTGCGGGATATAATAACGTTTTTTGTTTAACTTTTTGTAATCTGAATTTAGCAACTAACAGGTGTGGTGGTAAATTTTAATCAAAACATCATTCAAAGAGTAGTTATTTTCAATGAAAACTGCCGCCTCTAGAAATAAAACCAAAACAAACATCACATATTCCAAGAAAAAACTTTCTAGAAATGGTCAAAAACAAGTCCAGTAATAGCATATGATTCTTCCATCTGAATGAGAGAGAATAACTATTTCTACTTTTAATTTAAAAAAGGTATTAACCCGCTATTATTAGATCTAGTAGTTAAAAAGTATATAGTTTGTGTGCTATAAATTTTATAAACATTATGCTACATATTGAGCGATAGCATATGCTGCACATGTTCGATATCATACATCTTTGTATTTATTGCAGTTTTACAGTATCAATGGAACGATAAACGATGATAGAATAATGAGTATCAGTTATGTGCAAGTTTCTTAATGAAATCATTATATGTCAGTTTACATTTTATTTTCGAGTATTATGAATACTGCTCGTATGTAACAAAATCTGGCTCAATCGCTTTTGTATGTCTAGTCAATTCTAAGCAACCTATTAGTTCGGCTTTGTGAATTTACTTGGAATTGATTTCTTTCCGTGTTGTAGGCTGGAATGTGTATCCTTCAGCTAAATGTTTTTAAACGTTACTGTACCTCCATTGATTTACTGGTATTAAAGCATAACTTGTTTGAATAATTAACAAGCATTTCCAATACCTTTCTTTTGGTTAACCTTTTGGAAGCCATCAGTTGTTGCATTCCTCCTCGTGAACATGTGTGCAAATTATATGACCCATTGTTATACCCATTAGTAGGTTCATGCCTTGATGGCCAAAGTTTCCTATGTGTGGCATCTTGCAACTTTTTTACATCATCCACTGAGGTGGTAATGGATACTCAAATACGTACTTCTTTCATCATCTTCATTTGTATTGTGAATTTCATGGCGAATGCCAAAAGCACGTAGACTTCTAGATCAAATAGTTGAGAGATTTTTGTAGTGCCACTATGAGCATAAGAGCTTCTTTGATGTTGGCTCTGACATAACTAAATTGCTGGTTATTGGATTAAATTATCTTGGAGTTTGCAGCAATGCCATAATGGAGAATATACGCCCAATGAATGGTCTATTAACTCTAGCCATCATTTTTGGCCCTTTTTTGAGAAAACTTGGGTTGCGTTCAGTTAATACAAATAAGTAGTTAAAGCCCTCATGCCAAAGCTCTAAGTTTGCTTTTGTATAGAATCTATTTCTCCGGTGCCAAAGCTCTAGGTATCCTCGTGTATTGTATTCTGTTTCAAGTGGTGGTACCCAAACTTTTAGAATCATCTTCTTAGATCACTATTATTAAAATCGTCTGCAAGAAAAATGAATTGAATCAGCGAGAACTTTACTGTGGCGCCTAATTATCTTTTGTTGATTATTGTGAACAGATATCGAGCAGTCACAAGTGCATATTACAGAGGTGCCATGGGGGCTATGTTGGTGTATGACATAACGAAAAGACAGACCTTTGACCACATACCACGTTGGCTAGAAGAGTTGCGTGCTCATGCTGACAAGAATATCGTGATAATTCTGATCGGAAACAAAACCGATCTTGAAGACCAGCGAGCCGTGCCGATGGAGGATGCCAAGGAGTTTGCTCAGAAGGAAGAACTATTCTTCTTGGAAACATCAGCACTTGGAGCAACAAACGTGGAGGAAGCATTCGTGACTGTGTTAAGCGAGATATTTAACATCGTGAATAAGAAAAATCTTGTTGCTGGTGATGATCAAGCTAGTGACAATCCTACTTCTTTGGCTGGGAAAAAGATTATTATCCCTGGACCTGCGCAGGTAGTCCCGGAAAAGAACAGGATGTGCTGTAGATCATCTTGATTTATTTGCAGCTAGTTTTGGATCATGGTTCTTTTTACTCTAGGCTCTCGGTTGTAATTTTTGAACATTTGGTGGTATATTCAGATTTGTATTTCTTACATTTTAATGGTACATGGTTGTGATATTGATGTCGAGAAAAAGAGAAGTGAACTGTCATTGTTGCTATGCATTCTGTTTCCCCTTTCTGTTAGTTGAATTTCTAATGGTTCTTGTGATCTGTAATGTTATCGTCTTGGTCTCCATTCTTTGTTTGAGGTTAATGTCCCAAAACTACACCTAATCGTGGAACAGTAGTAGAATATCCGTGGAAATTTTTGAGAATGTCGTAAAATAAAATATTGGTCAAATATGTTTTCTTGCTCATAGAGATGATGTGACTTGGTGAAGATGCGGTCAAACCGTCTCCCAATTAAAAAAAGCCTTCCTATTTGCATTATGCCGATATTAAGTTCATTTTTATTTTTCTAATTTAATAATATATATTAGTTTTAGCGATTACTCAAAAATTCCTATAAACAAACAAAAATTTGATTTCAGTTCCTATGTCAGAAAAAATGTGTTTGAACTTTTATGGATCATGTATCTTTTATTGGATGAAAATTGATACAAAACATTAAAATATGATGTTAATATATAATATTTGAATACCAATTATTTCAGTTTTGATACAAATATATGATTTTTTTAATAGGTTACATTTATAATAAAATTTTAAATTTATTTTTATGTATTACAGTTTTTATCTTAAAAATGATTGTTGCCGTTGTTAAATAGGATGAAATATATAACAATGAAAATGCTTAATTCAGGATCAGTTAGCAAGGAAAATGTAACTTTATAATCATAATATTTGTAGGATCGAGTGTGTTGTTTTACCAAAAGTTATAGTTAGTGGTAATAGTGCAACTCAAATTTTTTAAACCGCATAGTTGCCCAAATATCATGGTTTGATCGATCTACCCAGCAGGGACAATTATTGCATATCAACAATCTCTCTCCCAATAATTGCATTCATTACAATTAAAGATAATCGAACTCGTGATATTGGCTCTGATATCAATTGTTAAAATCTAATATTTACCACTAAGCCAAAAACTATAGCTGTTAGCCATTGATCAACTTTATTTACTTATACTTATGACATTGTATAGTACATCTACTTGAATATTAATGGGTCGGGCTGTTTGATAGATCTTGGATGTAAAAAGTATCGTTAAATATTATTGTGTAAAGATATTGTTGAGTTAAATCTTGAATTTTTTCCCCACTTTTAAGTTTTATTGAAAGTGTAGAATCACCTATCAAGATTTAAAAAATTAAATTGCCATTTTTCATTTTTTAAAAACGTCTATTTTGGGAGTTTGGGCTGTTTGTCTCGTTGGTAAAGCTCACCTTTCCCTTTGTAATAGGTCCCAAGATCGAGACCTCCCCTACCCCTAGAATAGGAAATAAAAAAAACAGAAACGTCTATTTTGATGGGTCCGGATGGAAACATATACGATACAATGTTATTAGAAAAGAGAAAAAAACATTGTTGTTGTAACATAGATTAACTCATTTTTGCTGTCGGATACCTACATTTGTCACATATCGTAATAATTAATATTTAAATATAATATATTAATATCAAATTTTTAATGTTTTGTATCGATTTTCATTGGAAAAAAACAAATGTAACATTAACATTAATATTTTTTATACATGTTTAATTACTCAAAAATCATATAAAAAAACAAATATATCATTAATATAAATATTTGTTATATATATTGAATCATTCAAAAATCATATATTAATATTAAATCTAAAAAAAAATTATACGTTAGATCTGAAAAAATTAATATTCAAATATAATATAATACGATCATATTTTTTTATTTTTTATTGGTTTTCATCCGACAAAAATCGCGTGAACTCAAAAAGTACAAAAATAATTTGTTATGGATCAAAAAGTGCTAAAACATAAAAAAATGACGGAAATTTAAGTTTGAGTACGATTATTTAAAACAAGTTTACCAGCTTCAAATAAATTTGTTTGAAAAAAAAACGCGTTTTCTAAATAAGATGGAGGTAAGCCTTGTAAAGTGAAAAGATTGAGCCGAGGAAAATCAGTTGAAATAAAAATTGTTCCCATTTCCTCTCGATCGAACAGGAGGAGGAGAGCCGCGGTAATGAGAGCCATCAAAGGCTACAGATCGAAGATCGAGTCAGAGATCTCCCCCGCTTGCGAGGGCATTTGATATGGGGGGGGTCTTCTAAACGTCCAGAGCACTATGTTCGATTACATTTTATAAGTATCGTGCATAAAATAAGGTGACTAAGATCAGGACATTATGAGTGATCCATTGGGAAGCAAGTGACTCAACCAGAAAACGGTAACATGTGGACAACTGATGTTTCATAATACCTAATCTTTCATAAATAAACATATTAGGAATAGACGATACAATTATTCAAATTACACTAGCATCTCCAATCATAAACCCAAACATGGGTTTCATTTTTGTTGGTTCCAAGAGGCAAGAACCAACAATCACAGGTGCCCTAATCAATCTTTATACAAATCTGACATCCAACATAAGGCAAAGGCAGCATCGAATTTTGAAAAATCATAAATAGAAACTCACCTTAAAATTTTTTTCCTAAAACAACTTTTTCAAGTGCAAAAATTAATATACCGAGACATGATTAACCACCAGGCACATAAAACAATTCACAACTTTTACACAAACATAAAAGTATTCATCAACGGAGGTGTGACAAAACAAGATTCAACGAAAGCAGTTATCTGGACTCCCAACACAGAACAAATATAATGACACATGCCCTACGGACAATAACTACTGCTGCTAATACTAGAGTTAAAAAGTATCTTACTTCAACAATATTTCTCAACAGAAAGCGAACAAAAGACCAACCACCACCACCATCCCACACCAACATTCACCAACATTAAGCCTGTTAAGACAGCGAAGGAAGATTATGCACGTTCGCCCCTAATCCTGCGAGCAAGCTGGATATCCTTAGGCATGATTGTCACACGCTTGGCATGAATGGCACACAAGTTCGTGTCCTCAAATAGACCCACAAGGTAGGCCTCGGCAGCTTCCTGAAGCGCCAAAACAGCGTGGCTCTGGAAACGCAAATCAGTCTGCAACCACAGAAACAAATACCAATCAACAAACGTCATCACTGCAGTTATTTGCCACAGAAACACAAGATACTCGGTGGAAAATTTAACCTTGAAATCCTGAGCAATTTCACGAACAAGCCTCTGGAAAGGAAGCTTCCTGATCAAGAGCTCGGTACTCTTTTGGTACTTACGGATTTCACTACACGAGATATAAGTGTGCTTGTCAAACGTTGCTCTTTACACAACAGATAGTGCTGAATTACCCTGAGGAAAGGGATAACTCACCGAAGAGCAACAGTACCAGGACGGTAACGATGTGGCTTCGTAACTCCACCAGTGGTTGGAGCAGACTTACGGGCAGCCTGGTCCGGAAAATTATACCAAATCATAACATAAAGATCCCGATACAAACAAAGTATCAATAACACAGAGCAAAGAATAAATTAAAGGAACAGAAAAACCTTGGTGGCAAGTTGCTTCCTAGGAGCCTTTCCTCCAGTAGACTTCCGAGCAGTTTGCTTAGTACGCGCCATCTACAGATATTAGCAAACACGAGTACTATCAGATCGCAATTCACAAAGCTGACCATTCATAGAGCAGGTTACATATCAGCAGGCACGTACACATTACAAACGTTGCGAAAATGACATGCATGCATCAAATATCCCAAAAGCTCAGGCAACAAACAAACTTACCCAAACTGAATAAAAATGTGGGCAGAAAAGGCAAGATTATCAAATTCGAACAAGAACAAGCCGACAATATATAATTGGCTTGTGAAATACGTTATTCGAATGTGTAGATATTCAGGTATCGACTCCGATCCTCGACTTCCAAGACATGAAAAAACCCTAATTTAACTGGAACAAGGAACGGTTGGGTACAAGAAGCCAATAACAGCATTAAAATAAAAACACAACAAACATAAAAAAATCTGCGCACAAATTGTCGATATAAACACAATTTTATTAGCCAAGAGAAACAAGAACCTCGGAAGAAAACCCAGTTTTCCGAATTGGATAACAAAAAGAAACAAAACAAGAAAAAAAAATAGCATTGAAGCTTCGATCATTCTCAATATAGAATACAAAGCCGAACAGTGAGGATAAACCTGATCCTAGAATCCAAACCCTAATTTCGTAAGCAATCAAAAATTAACAACCATCAAAAGAAATATCCAAATTGCAGCCAGTTTTCACAGATAAACACGAGAAATTATAATCATAATCAATAAAAAAAATAGCAAAATTAAAATGAGAAAGAAAGACGAACTCACCTCTAAGTAGCACTAGAAAATCTCCCTCTCGTAATCGCAGCGAATCAATAAATTCTGTAAGAGATGTCGATTGACGTTTATTTGTAGCTGTGGAAGTTTTCAGTTTTGGGCTTTCACGGATCCGACGGTCAAGAAATTTAGATCAAATCTTTTATCGGACGGCAATGAATGAAGTAAATTGTGTTTTCTCCTGTCAAATGGACGGCTAATATGGGAAGTTTAATATATGACACGGATTGAGAGACCTAAATGCTCTTTCTCCATTGGTTGAAACTTGGCACGTAGCCCAAGCCCAACACAATAATATAGCGTTTTTTTAGTATAAGGTTTTTTAAATAAATAATAATTATTGTATTTCAACAACTCGCACTAAAAATATATTATTTGTGGCTGAGTCCTTCGAAATGAAATTTCCATGATCATGAAAAGTGAAATTAATGCATTAATCATTTATTGACATTTTCTTTTAAGACAAATGCTATACTAACCTATAAATATGCTTTGGATTGCCCGCATGGACTTAACTGGTGAATTTTAGATCAATAACCAAAGATCGAGTCTCACAAACGATAGTGTGGGAGTTAAATTTCCTCCAACGTGAGAGAGCTCTTTGTGCGCGGCGTAACATGAGGTCTAACTGTTGTTGGTTGACTGAATCACCATGATTTACCTCCTCTCACGATCTGTCGACTTTTGGAGCTATAAATATGCTTTGGATTTGTGGAACTTTGTATTCAAGTGCATGAATAAATAAAGCAAATGATTGACTATTGGTTTTCAATGACCCGAAATATAATCATACCCATCAACTAATGTATGTTCTTGCAAAATTAATTTCATAACGAATTATTGAAAATATTGAGGTAAAATATGCTCCAGAGATAATCCATCTATGACAGAGCAATTGAAGTATAAATATCATAATCATAAATGGGCAAAAAATAGACACAAAATATTTCTGACTCTCGGTTCTAATATTATACAAAAGGTATGAAATTCTACAACATGCTACCAAAACCATCGCCAGTATGCTAATAAACCCAACTAACCCACAGACGCAATGGAACTATGAACAAAAAAACACAGTATCAGAAAAGTCTTCCATAGGATAAGTAGCCTTTACAAAAACTGAATTTTGTACACTAAACCACACATGCAGCTGATTCAGAGTTGAGGAAAGCAACTCCAATGATTACCATGGTCCATAACGTTATGTGATCCGATACCTACCGCTTCAGGAAATTTTCCTTCATGTTGTGCATGCATATTGGGACTGAATTTAAACTTTATTGTACAAATTTCCGGCCGCCTTCCCATAAAAATTTATGAAAAGCTAAAACAATCTGCAACCTTGAAATGATCTGCAAGTCGGTTGATTGCAGGTTGGACGGCTTTGGAATTGACAGCCACGGCATTGGGAAGTTCTGGTATGCAAACTGGTAGATAATGTTCACTGTTCTCTCGTAAACAAAATAAAGATAGAACAGCGCGGCAGAAAATGAATCTGGAGAAACCCAAGCATAGCTCAATCATCAGCCAAAGCCGGTGTTGTTGATTTCCAGTTCTATCTCAAATATTGAACATTCGTATTATTAAATCGAACTCATGTGCATACCTAATAATAAGCCGACGCAGAAATGGATCAGTAAGAAGCTGGGCCCAAACCAGATTGAGGCTAGTCGACGTACAGAGGATCTCCTCCCATTCAGAGAAAGCTGAGACGAGAATGGTTTCTGCGCTATTGTATGCATCCTAAATGAAAATAAATAAAACAAAAGGTTAACAAAATTTTGTTCTGAAGAGCTTGATTAGGTTACAGTGTACGCACCATGCTCTCTGTGGCTAAGTTATAATTAACTAATTGACAGAAAGACTGCAACGGAGCTGCGAGGAACAAGGTGAATTGACTTCCATTCTGTGCCATGCTAACGTCACTCGGATTCTTGAATGAAGGCCGCAGAGGCGACAGAAATAATGCAGCAGGTTCACCCCTTTCAGCTCCGTGCAAAACCTGAGAAGAGGCCGAGAATCAAAAAATTCAGCAGGGAAAAATTCACCTCACCCAAATGCATGCAACCAAAAACTGCCCTCAGACATACACAATTAGGCAAAAACATTCGTTTTGGTTCTATTTAATGTGTTGGAACTTGTGTACTCGAGATTATGTATTACTCTCTAGGTATACAGATTTTTTTAAAAAAAGGTATTATCCTAGGTACAACATATTACAAAAGGGAAAAACAGCCAGTCCTTAGGTATCAGAAACATCTGTAGAGTAAACATCAAGGTTACACACACTTCAATTGTGAGATGCAAAATAGTAAACACCCACAACACCATGAAGAACACTGAAGAAAAAGGACCAGGAGAGACATCAAGGACACAGATACAAATACATGCCTCAACGACCAACACGCAATCAAGTAAAATCTAGGGAGCTCAAAAGCCAAACACTTTCTGTTCTCTTTTTTTTCCAGAAGAAGTTCAACCAACAATTATCCTTTCACATTTTACGTCAACAATTACAAGCACAATTATTTCATAAGCAAAATTTTTTCTAACAATTTTTTTAACCAATCATTGCACTAATTCATTTTTGCATACAGACATTTGTTTGTATATAAGATCAACTCGCAAAAACTACACTGACTCGCTATACTGTAAACTTTTCCTAAATTTCAGCTCAAAATAAGTAAAAGCTCACCAGACACAGACCAAGTTATTGGTAGTTTCACAAGTAAATGATTTTTAATGCAGATGTTTGCATACAAACACCAATTAACAACAAGAACAATCTAGTGGAAATTGGAATTTTTGAACAAACTTTCTCATACATCTGTATCTACCACACATTTGTTACAACTTTAATTGTTTAAAGCACTACACATCTGACTATCACAAACAAGGTACATAAGAACTGTGAGAATAAGAGTCAAACTATGGACTGAGTAAAATCAATTTTGATATTCTTATACAAAATGAACAACATCAAAAGTACTGGAGTTTAACTGCTCCAACAGTAACAACTAACCAACGAACCTGACATGCTGGGATAAGTAACTCTACAAAGTTTTGACAAACCTGCCTTGAATGCATTGCTGTTATCACTATCAATTATCAAAAAAAGTGGTCTTCTTGTGAAAGGAATAATATCGCCAGGGAAGAGAACATTTGAACCTGAAAAAGAGATTTTAGTTCATAAGCAAGAAACAGAGAACATAGCAAGCGCGTATTTTTTGGTGGCAACAAACCGAGTACGCAAGATCTTGCGTGAAATATCTCACAGTATGGAGCCAATCTACAAGAAGTTTATTTACTATTCCTACCTCCGTTTCTGCTTGGTCCCAAGAACAAATAATTCTCAAAGTAATTTGGGTCCCCCTTTGCACTAACATGATTTTCACTTGACCCATTCATCTGCCCATTATTATTATAGGATGAGGCACTCGTCGCGGAATAATTTCCTGAAATTCCAGAGTTTCCCATTTGCAAAGTGCTACAATGACCAGAATTTCCTGCATCCAAAACATGATCTGAACTGACAGAATGACAGAAAATATCCAGCTCATGTAAATAATCGATTATCTGAAAGCTAACCTGAGGCTGACAAGTATATTAACACAACACTATCAGGAGGAAGTTCTTCACAAACTTTTGCAATCACCTGCCAGTATGTGTGAAGCAATTGTAAACGCGTGTTGCTAGAACTTCTTATGGAATTATGTGCAAATTCACATTTTAATAGTTATTATAATTAAACTGTTTTTGGTGATCAGATGCACGCAAGCTTTTAGAACATGGTTGAAACTTCCTAATGCAATTAGAGAACAGTGGATGATCACATCAAGATTCAAGAACTCACAGCTATCAATTGTGGTGCAGATGGACGATAGAGAACAGCTTTTTTGGGATTTGGAGGTAATGTTGGATCTGTCATATCTGCAACCAAATTTATATCTATCAATCCTGAAGAGGCAGAATGATCAGCCAGTAAACCATTTTTTCTTGATTCGAGAACATGCTTCTGATAAAAAGAACCACTAGGTTCCCATTCCAAACATTGCAGCATTCTGAAAGTATCTAAAGTGAGTTCTGCAAATTTCACCTGCAGAAAAGTTCAAGCATAATTGGCAGCGTTAACGTAACCAGAGCTAACAATCCACAATTTCAAATACATAAGTCAATAACCTCATTTTTGCGATAGCTTGTCAACACTGCATCTCTAAACTTCAGAAGTCTCTTTGCATGAAATTTAGCCACAAATGGGAGAGACGCTGGATGTGAATCAAACAGGGAAGTATAACGCAAAGGCCTAGCATTCAGGATTACTGAATCAGCCATTGTAAACCGAACAGTTTCTTGCACCACCAGCTTCCATTCTTTGAAGTTAGTATCCTGAAGGAAAAGCTTATGGAGTGTTAGCTATACTTAAGCGCAAAAAATGCAATCTGTTTACAAGAGAAACCATATGGCTAAGCAACGGATAAAGATATAGAAACACGAAAAAATGCGAGATTAAAAATAACTTGAGGAATCATAAAATAAAAGTACCTATCATGAGATAGACAATCATTGTTTGCAATCAAATGCCGAAAACAAAACAAAAGACATAGTCGACTTATTTCTCATAGGATGAGAAACACCTGAGTTAAAGATCGTTATTTTTCTCAATTTGATAAATATGTTATTTTTCTCAAATTGATAAATATTGTTACGAAGAATCAAAATTCAAGCTTTGCATCAATTCAAATTCTCTATATTGTCGTGCCTGAAACTTCAATATTATTCTCCATTTTGTTGTGCCTGAAACTTCAATACTAGTTTGATCTATTCAGGGTTATTGAGCATTAACGTAATTGAATGCTTCCTAGTAAAGTCTGAAATTTTGAAAATATCAAAAGCTTATTGGAGGCACTTTTATGGTTGTACGGAGCTGAATGGACAAGGTGCTTAATTAGCATCAACCATTTGCTCATTGTTCAGTCAAAAAATCAAGATTCCTGCCATGAAGTAGGAAATGAAAAAAACGCGACCAAATTCATGCAATGAAGTAGGAAATGAAAAAAATGCGACCAAATTCATGCAAGGTTAGAGGACATCACGTTTGAAATGCATGTTGATTTTCTAATGTCAACCTAAAGTGACAATAACATACAGACTGAACAAACAATGACAGATAAGAATCCAGGCTTCCGTGAAAATGAATTAATAATGAAGAATATGAAAATTAAGGGAAGAAATCTTGAACCACCATGTCACTTGCGTAGGTGTCTCGCTCAAGCCTGATGATCTCTGGTAAAATGAGCTAACGAACATAATCGATCAGTACTCGTGTTTAAAATTATCATCTACGTACCTCAATAATAGTTCTCTCTAGCAAAGTTTCCGAGCACAAGATTTAACCAACTTGAATGTTCTTATTCCAATCCGTCGATTAAGTTCGATATCATCGAAAATCTATTGTCGCCATGGGAATAATAGGTATTAACACAGACACATATGCCAGGTATCTATGTATGTATAAAAGGTCTAGAAACTTTAACACATCCCCAACAATAACCATGTAATCTCAGGCGGAAAGATTAAAAAGAAAAAACCTTTCAATCCCTGAACAAGAAGAATCAATTCAAACAAGCAAACAGTGAACTCAAGATTTACACAACTGAACAAAACAGTACGCGTATGTAAACAATCGAAACAATTGAGACAGGAATTCATGAGAGAGAAAAAATATCACACCTGAAAATTAACTTTACTGTCATCAACAAGCTCCTTAAACTTTTCGACGAGCAACTTCACCATTTCAACGCGATTCAAAACCAAAGAAACCATGAAAAACCTTGCGTAAAACCTCAGCTCCTTGAACCTAACCCCTTGATCCTTCCTTGAACCCTCGAAATAGTTCCTATTAAAAATGGCTTCATAAAATATATACGCCTCGAGAAGAAACCTAGCCTCGCTAGTTCTCAAGTACTGGTTGAAGTAGAGCTGCCCAATTCTGGAAGCGATTTCCCCAATCTCCCATCTCTGTAGCCCGCAGTCCACCAACTTGGCCCGATTCTCCTGCTGATACTTCCATAGCCGCATGTAAGCCTTGAAAACTTTGTGGAAAAACTGGCCGTGCTGCATCCCAATCCCGCCATAGGGATGCAGCGGGGCGTCTCGTACACGCGCGAACTTCCGCTCGGCTCTCTCCACCAAAGCGCGGAACGTCTTCGGAACCAAATCCTCCCTCGACATCAGCAGTCAAAGCCGAAAGAAAATCGAAATACAAGTTTCTTGAGCTCAATTTATATGATTTTCAACATTTCCTCACATCAATCATCCAAAATGAATGATCCAACAAACGATTAGGTCTTTTGCGCTTGCATTACTTGATTAGGTAGCAGAGGCAGAGGAGATGGAGAAGAGCAATGAAAGGTGAGCTGGAAGAAAGAGGAGATGTGGTGTGCGTGCGACCGTACTATTGCTGGTCAAAATATTCTTATATTTGTTTTTGTTTTTTCTTTCTTCTTCTTTGTTTGCTAATTCTCAAGGGATTTGTTTTGGTTTTTACCCATCCCCTGTATATGTATATTTTCTAATGAACAAATACTTGTGTGAAACAGTCTCATGAGTCGTATTTTATGAAATGGGTTTCTTATTTGGGTAATCTATGAAAAATTATTACTTTTTATGCTAAGAGTATTACTTTTTATTGTGAATATAAATAGGGTTGACCCGTCTCACAGATAAGATTCGTTAAACCGTCTCACAAGATTATTACTCTTTGGAATTTGGAGGTGTTTAAACTAGAGAAGTCGGATCTTACTTTGAAATTGTGAGAGTGGTAATTTCAAATTTAATGACCTCTTTGCAATGGTTTATAATTTGTAAATAATAATTATAGAGTGGATTTTAATATTCCAGCACAATACAAATAAAATATATTGTAATATTCGATCTGACGTGTCCAAATTGGTGAAGTATATATATATATATTTGTGATCAATTGACAACAAGTTTTATTTTCTACTAAGACTTTCTTGGGTGAGTCGAGCCTATCACACAAAACTTACCTTACCTAATATGATTAACATAATTTACAAGTTCCTGTGTTCGATCTGAAATAACCGAGATTGGTTCTCCTGTTAAAAAACGTGTGTTGTAATATTCTTTTTTAATGTCAATATCTTTCTCGATATGAAACAAAATTAACCAATAAAATTTGAGAACCTCTATAATTTTTTTAGTGTTTTACAAACTTTCGAATTTAGATTTCTTATAGATTATTTAAAAGGAAATTGACTGACCCCTTCATTTGTTGAGAGACTTCCGTAATATTCTTTGGGATAGGTTTTTCATAGCACTCGGAGCTCTTTCCAGACTTCCATAAAATATCTACAGTTTAATTAGTCAAATTACTTTAAAAAGTCGATCAAGAAATCAACAAATACAAAACTTTCTAAAATCGATTTTGTGCAACTTCCGGATAATAGAATTGTCCGTAAAATGCATTTACGAGTAAACATTTACTTAAAAATACGAGGTTCACACCTTTTTCAGGAAACCTCGAAAAAAGATCATCGTTCATCAGCATTTACGTCCCCGAATTAATCTTTATAGTTAACTTGGATCATAATAATTAATAAAAAGAGATGAAATGTGATTAAATATAGCTCTCAATCATTGTATTCGGATTCGGAGGCTACCAGCCAATAATTGTTTTTGGGAAAAAAAAAATTAATTATTCGTCAATTATTGGTTGGCGACGCCTAACACGAGAAATGCCCCAACATGATGCACTTTTCTTGTGGAAGAAATGGATCGTTATGCCCTTTTTCATGCCCTAAATTGTTGATTTCGAGACCAACTTTTGGATAATTGAGTACCGATCGAGTCATTGTACATCCTTTCTTTCGGGACACTTGAAATTAATTATGACCATAAAACAAAATAATCACACGATCGTGTCTTTATCTAAGATCAAACTACACGTTATGGCGACTCAACAATTAATAGTAAAAACCAATAATTTATTTCATCGAGAGTGGGATTTATGATTTTTTTTCTAAAAGATTATACATAGATTTCGATTAGTTTTATTTCATACAAATAAAGCATTCTTTTGCGTTTTCATAGTCGACTTTTAAACTACATATAATGATTTTTCTTCTTTTAAATAAGTATTTTATCAATTATTTACGAGGCATGCATGCATTATACTTGAAGGAGTTGATAAATTAATGTTTAAAAAAATTTGTAATGTTTCTCAAACTCGAATTCATCGTACCTATTTTTTTTCATAAAATTGTGGATTATCACTTTACCAGAATAATGATATTTGCAATGTTTATTCGATGATGATGATAATAATAATTAACTAATGATTTATGTTTGATGAGTTGGAATTTTGGCAAATTCATGTATGTGAATTGTGGTTTTTTGTTGGAACAGGTCTCTCACGAATCTTTATCTGTGAGACAGGTCAACCATATCGATATTCACAATAAAAAGTAATACTCTTAGCATAAAAAGTAATACTTTTTCATGGATGACTCAAATAAAAGATCTGTCTCACAAAATACGACACTTGAGACCGTTTCACATAAGTTTTTGTCTTTTTGCTGTTGTTTATTTTATCAATTTTAAATACAAGACATGATTGGTAGTTTTTTGTTTTTGTTAGTATGATAAGACTTTGTAATAAACCGAGTCTCAAAATCAAAATTTTGTTTTAAATTCGAGATTTTTTATATCAGATAAACTATTATAAGTCGTCGACAATTAACTTAACTTATACTATACTTCATAGTGGGGTTGTCACCAAACACTAGATTAAACGTTCAAGTTTCCTATATTGTCTTGGTCTCGTAAACTTGCTTGTGACTTTATGTGCTTTCCCAATTTTCAAAGGAAGTCTTTTTTCCTTTTCTTTTAATTTTTTTCTTTATCGGTTTTATTCTTTTGCTTTATTTGGTGACAACTATGATATTCGCTTATTCTACGTGCTTTAACGCCAGGGCTAGACCTTATACGAGGCTAAGGAGGCTAGGACCCAGCTGTGGAGGGAGATTAATTATTATTATTATTATTATTATTATTATTATTATTATTATTATTGGAGGGAGATTAATTATTATTATTATTATTATTATTATTATTATTATTATTATTATATTAGGAGATTAATTATTATTATTATTATTTTATATATATATATNTTTTTTTTATTCTGATTGTTCAAATTTGATCGATCATCTATTTGAGTTCGATTTGAACAATTTAAATAATATCAAAATATATTTGGTCATTTGTTGAGTTTGAAAATAAAAATGAGTATTTAGCTAGCTTGATGAAGTTCTATATGGAGTTTCAAATGAAAAAGATTAATTTGATAGGCTATAGTGTTTGACAAAACTCGATTGTTTATTCTCAAATACTTATATTGCCTATATGATTTTATTAACTATATAAGTAAAGGTTGCATTAATAGAAAAGAAAATTATAAAATTGAATTTAATAAAGACTTATATTCGATCAGTAATATCATAAGATTGACTAAATAGGCTATTTATGTTGTTGATTGATAAAGAAATTGTTCGAAAATCGGATTATACAAATTCGATAAATATTTTCGACTCCAACACAAAAATAGACGAGTAGTTTTATTTAATTATTTCAAGTATTGTTGACTTGTTATTGATGTAATATAGTCTTTTAGCGTATTTATGTATTGTTTATTCAGTTATTGTATTTGTAATTTGATAACTAAACTTTACATTTATTTACGCAACAAGATGACCCGTTTTTCACTTTTCCTTTCCGACTCCATCGAACACATGACGACTATGTTTAATGCAAAATAAAATTTTGTCATATTTGTAAAGTAAATTTGGTGGATATTATATTCAAAATAACAGGTCTTACAAAATATATTTTTCAAGAATGAAAAAATTACGGATTAAAAACTAGCTATTATTTCAGTATTTTGGGCTGCTTTATTTGAATTCAAGTAAGGCAACCCAAGAGATTAAAATAAAAGCAGAACGAGGTAAATATTTGATCCAATATAACACAAAGTCAATATTACACATTAAGTCAAAATCAACCAATCTCAAATATCTAATCTGAAAATGCCTCAGTTGTTCAACACCATCCATGAGGTGAACCTTACCAAGATACAATGGTCGCTTATACCCAGATTGTTCGGTGTTACGATTTACCTGTACTTCAAAAAGACGCATTTAATTTAGAATGTGTCTTTCATGATCGTGAAGTAAGAACATTTATTCTCTTATTCACCATCAATTTAAATTATTATATATTAGCAAATGTGAAATTTTATCCTATATTATAGGGTTCACGCATACATGATAGTATAAAAAAAATGAGGTCATGAAGTGGTTGAAACCAATTCTCAGAGAATGGCACACTGGTTGTTGCAGATAATGACATGATGTACAAGACCACAAAGAACAAATACAAAATTATTTTAATTGCAAACACTAATGTATGTGAAGTTTTCGAAGATACATTTCCCAACTTGACGTATGAATTCAAGGCTTTTACTATTTCATTGGACAATTGGTGGCAATAGATTCTCCGCAAAATAAAAAAAAATTGAAAGATGCCCACGAAAGCTTATTGACATTGTTTCAGAAGACAACAAGTGAATATTAGTAACATAATTTTCTGATTTGTGCATTGTTTACAAATGATCCCATATTTTCATTTTCTTCATATATAATAGGTTATCATGTATTCTACGGAAAGATTTTGTGGATAGAATCACAGCCTATTTGAAAAATATTGGTGATGAAATTGTGATTGTTACTCTTCAAATGTGTCGAGCAAAACGATTTAATGGTGAAATATGTGTACAATAACATGAACTTGGTTGTGAACGGAGATTTAGATGAAGTTACGAATTTCAAAAAAAGGAAATTTTCGTTAAATTTTCATTTGACTTAAAATCATTTAAATAAAAAAATAAAAATATAAACCTTAATGGAAATTAACTATTTGAATATGTATTTAGGTTTGTAGTCGAAAATAATACACCAAACACAATCAGCACTATTTCATTGACATCATTTAACGTAATTTTAGAGGAGATTTCAAAAAATATTATTCGAACTATAGAACAAAATTTTGAAGATAACAAGTTAAAAAATATTTTAAATATACTCATTACCAAATTTATTTTTTAATGGAGTTTTAAACTTTAATATCATTTTCCATGTAATTTTATAGGTGGGAAGTTTTTGGGTTTTCGTAAAAATTATAGGTGTTTAGTCTTCTCATGAATGGTTCTATTTGTTATGTAAAAAATGTCCCAAAAAAGTGATTCCAGTAAACGATAAATTTTACTACGAAAGATATGATCGTTTTGATATGATTGAAAATTTGAGTTTTGATCAATAATCTCCAATTAAATAATTTTTTACCTTATATATTCGCTAAAGTTTATCGTTCATTATTTGATTAAATAAGTTTACGATTCATCATAGAGTTGTTGACAACACTGAAAATGTTGTTTTCTTACTATATGATTGAGAGTGTGTTGAACTTATAGGGAAGACAACACTAGATTTGAGGGTTGATGTGGAGAAAGAGGCTTTTGAAATTGCAAGTATTTTTTTTCTTTTATGTCAAATTTTTTATATATATATTTCAGGTATCAACTTCAGAAAAAACCTCAAATAAATCAAGAATTTAGTTGATCAAAAAGATGTTTTTTAAAATACAAGTGCGACCCAACCAAACTCATGGATTCTTTGGATCTATACGGTCATGAAAGTGACAACAGATCTCAACGTTATTGAAAAATATTATGGAGAAATTTTTGAAAGTAAGGTGAAATGATATTTTTTTTAACATGTCACATTTTATATTTTGCATGTGGCGTATAGATTCTCATACATTCACCATAATATTTATCGTTATATTACATGAATCAAAAGTTTTTTCCAAATTAAAAAGTGATGAGATTAGAGACATGAAGGCGGTAAAAAATTAATATTTAAATCATTCCATAAAATCAAAATTACCACTATTAATTTTTTAAAAAATTATAGATTTGTTCATAATAATGAAGTAACAACTACTAAAATCTACGAACAAGGCTACGATTTCAATTGATATTTTGAATGATTCGACATTGAAGAGATCTCTAATTGATGAATTCTCTCACAGCTTCCCAAAAAAAAATGAAATCAGCTATCAAGCAAGATAAAGATTGAAATTATGTCTATGAAGTTATTTCAGAGTAAATTTTCAAGAAATTAAAACGACTTTTGTTCAGCTTTGATTTCTCAATTTATAATTTTGGTTTTTTCATTCACGTAATGTTTTGTTGGATGTTGCTGAGTGGTTATCTTTACCAAAATTACCCTTTTCTCTCTTAAATTTGTATTAACAATGATTTGATTGAATTTAATGTCTTTTTTTATCATGTGTTTATGTTAATATAAATATATAAGTAATTATTTTAAAATTTGAATTTATAATATTAAAACTGCAATTGTCTAGAGGTAATATATAATATTTTAAGTTTGAGAATTTGTCGTTTTACCAAAAATTATAATTGCGTTTAAAAGCCAAGTGATCAGTAGAGTTTTACCAAAAACTATAACTGCGTTTAAAAGGCCAAGCGATCCATAGATGCAATTATTGTACCCCGATATAGAACAATCATCCTTGAATTCCATGAGAATTGAACCGTGAATTCAGTTCTGATACAATTTATAGGACCGAACCATTGTCATTTCACCAAATGAATATACAATTCATATATTTTAAACCATATAAGAAGATAATCATTGCGAAACGAAATAATTTAAACTGTATTTTATTCGTACATGATGTTTAATATATTTAATTTTTAATAATTTAATCAAACAAAACTTTTTTTAAACAAAATATAGCACAGTTTGAAACATGGTGCGAAGATTTTGTCTCAATCATTGCATCCCAAGGCCAAACATATATAAGCAACGATTGCTTGGAATTTGTGATATAAAATTAAAAAAATCGGGTCGGGTGAGGGGAAGTTTGAAATTTTTTACGTATATAGAATTTATATTTTTTCATACAAATTAATATAAAATGTAAAGTTTATTTTGATAAATAGCTTATTGCCGGACCCATTCCTTGATATGCGGGTCACTATTTTTGACAAGAGAAGATATGGTGGTTGTAGAATTAGATCGATCCAACCTTTTCATATGAACTGTCCAAATTATAAAACAAATATCCACGGATATTTGGTGAAACAAAACAAAAATAAAAACATGTAAAATTATATTTATTTCTCAATATTATATGTTAATTGAATATAATTTTTTAGTAAATTTTTCGTGAAACAGTTTAACATGTCAATAGTCGTGAGATGAGTTGATCTAATTCATAACTATTAGAAATAATATCATGTTTGACATAAAAAATAATACTTTTTCATTAGTTGAATTTCATCGGAGCTTCTCATAAAATTGACATGTATATCGTCTCACGTCGACATATAGTTACATGACCATAATTGATTCAACGAAATATACAAGACTAATTATACTAAAACAATAATTAAATTCTTTAAACTCGTATCGATCTATATATGTGCACTAAGCACAATTTTTTGAAAAATTTATACATAATATTAAAATTTATTTACACACATATAATAATAATAATATTATTATTAAAATATTTATGTGGCGTCGAGGATGCACCATTTCCCTTTCAAGAACCTTATTATTTTTCAAAAAATCATATTTCAGATTTTAGAGTAAAAGGTTATTATTTTACCGCGTAAAAAGTGTATTTGAAGCCCAATACTAGGAAAGTTTCAACAACCTTTATTTATATTTTATTTAGTATCCGTATTCTATTTTTGATAATTTAGTGGAGAAATATGGATATTATTTTAGACCTATATTGCATAATTGTTGTGTTTAAAAAAATCTAACAATCTTGATTTTAACGATAACAAAATTTTTTATTTTGTTTTTAACATTTTTATTCAAGTGAGAAGTTGGTAACTCAAAATGAAAGTTGAAACTCGAATTTAGCCAAACCAAAAATCTGATGATCTACAGTATTTCGATGATATCTCACAACTCTGTTACGCATATGACCAGCCGCCAAAACCACTTAACATAAAACTAAATTTGGGAGAAATTGTATTTTACGTCAGTTGAGCTCAATCGAATGTTATCTAGGCAAATTGATAACAACAAGACATATCAGTTTGGCAAATTAGCAAAGATCAGTTGGACATGAGCAATCGCAGTATTTTGATCATCTTGATCATCTCGGTTATGAAAATAGAATGATTCAATATATGTTATGAAGCTAATACGATGATCTACGGATCATCTTCACAAGTCAATGTCTGAATCGGAGTTTAAGATGCTGACAAATGACGATGAACCTACTAGTTCTACACAGGTTGAAATCAGCAATATTGATTTCAGCAAGCCTCATCAGTTTGGTTCAGTCTAGCTGACGAGTCCAGCTAGCAGCGGACCTCAAAATCAGTTAGGCTCGGGAAAAGAGGCCATCAATGTGGAAATGATCGTTTCAATATCAAAAACAATACAAAAATTTTTCAAACAATCATACTCTTGTGTCTAATGTGTATGTCATTCTTAGAGCCTATAAATACAAAATCTTGCAGATCAAATACAAGTTTTAAAGTGTATTCAAATCATGAGAAACCTACATGAAGAAATTAACTAGAGTGAGAGAAAATCTAACTGTGAGGATACATTTGATATATACATACACTGTAAAAATCCTCACACACAATCACTCACACATATATAAGAGAGTTGAGCTTCAAAGTTTAGATGAGTGAGTTTTCACACTAAAATATTAAATATTGTATTTGTTGTCTTGACATAAAAGACGGTAAATATCATGCACATTATCAGGTTGCTGCCTATAATCGAGTGTGTTAGGAGTTTCGATTAGGCAATATATAAGTCTTAAGTTGAAATGAGTTTTTATAATGCTTTGTATAAATCAAAATCTTACAGTGGATCATGTCTTAGGGGAAGAATGAGTGACGTCAGAGCTGTTAATCTCCGAATATTCATAAACAAATCTGTGTCTATTTATTTATCGCATTTACTTATATTTCTACTGTTTTGACGATGCATTATTCAATCATTTTATATGTATTTCAAATACCAAAATATTACGTAACAAACATTTGATAAAATGTCTTAACAAAAAATGTTTTTACATGTTCAACTTGCATATCTTTTAAATACTTTACTAAAATAATTAATATGTTTCTACGAATGATTATTTTGAGTATTTTTCGTTTGATTTGAAAATCAAATTCGATTTAATTAATCGATATTCAATAGTATTTCAAAAATCAAACTATTATACCTCAATTATTATCCTGTCAATAATATTGAAAAATCATGAAATAAATTTATATAAGGTGATAAACTATCAAATCTGGGTTGTTGCGTGCCAAGTGTCGAGATGGAATTTGTTGTCTTCTTAGATACATAAATTGGACATACTATACATTTTCTTAACATGATCCAAAGAACTTTTAGAAACTGATACCACACAAATTTCTCACAGCATTTACTTTCAGTTTTGTTTATGTCTACTTATCTGATAATATTGAACAAATTCAAAAATTTCGCTACTATTTCTAACAAACTCGATCTTAATGATATTCAACAAGTAAGTTCGTGAGTCTGTACGCGAACTCGAGCTCGGCCCGTTTATGTGACTTGAGCTCGAGTCTGGCTAATAATTTGTTTCATTGTCCCACATCGATATTTGATTGAAAGAGAGGAGATTGATATTATAAAATGAGAAGTCTACTCCCTAAAACCCTCGTATCTTAATCGACTTTTTGACTAAGAATACTCAATGAGCTCGAAAATGAGCCTGTTTAACAAGATCGAAAACGAGTCCGTTTCATAAACCGAGCTCGAGACATCTTGTTAAACATAGTAAACGAGCTATTAACGAACCGAACTCAAGCTTAATAATATCAAAACGATCCAAGCTCTTGCTTCATGATAAAAACCCGAATCGGACTCAAACTTTATGTTATTCGACTCGTTAACATCCCTAAATCCTAACAAACAGGTCCCTTAATCTATTCATTTATCTTCTATGTATGGACAATTTATATGCATCTCTTTTTCACCTAGAAATTTCATTGTCACAATCAGAAAAAGCATTACACCAACATGCTAAAATTCAGTTCATTACACTACCATGCTTGCATACAAAATACAGTACATAATTGTCATAAAAATGTGATAGTAAAAATTAATTAACAATAGCAAAAAAAAAAAAAACGAAAACATGCACATTTACCGTCACAAAAAATTATGAATCTAATATTAGTTTTTATATTTAATAGTTGGTAAATTTTTACAATCGGAAACAAAGACTACAAACTTGCACATTTTTTCCCTCACAAAAACTACTATGAAACGATCTCATGCATTAATTTCGTGAGTCGAATATCTTATTTGACTCATTCAAAAAAAAATATTAATTTCTATGCAAAAATTATTACTTTTTATTGTGAATATCGGTAAGATTTACCCGTCTCACAGATAAAAATTCGTGAGACCATCTCAAAATACTACTTTTTTTTCCATCAAAATCAAAGATCAAGCAGAAAACCAATCATTAACATACATATTACTATATTAGAGCCACACTTTAAATTGCATAAATTTTCCACCATAACAAGACTTTTCTGGAGTGGATTTCTTGAAAACGAATAATAAAAGCATGATAGTGAAATTTTATTCCCTTTTTAACCCTTGCCTTAACACCTACACGCTTCCTGTTCCCCACACCCCACGTGAACTCTGAGCACCATTCTCTGGCCCCCTACACTTACTTTTGTTGATTTCTGCAAGGACTCGATCAGATAGAAAGACGGTGCTAGCTTGATTTTACAAGTGCTAAGTCCAAGATTCACATCGCTATACAAAATTGTCTTAGCTTTGGGCGAGTGAGTCACTGGCGGCTTGATCTTGTTTGATATTATCTTATTTTTCAACTTTTTGCCTTATCATGTGAGGAGATGATCTTCAATTCCATTCATCATATGAGTACCAATGGAGGGTTGGAGCCTGAGCATCAGAAAACAGAGAACTGCAAGATTCCTCATCAAGAAAATTGTGTTCTTCGACCTTGACAAGCTGTGGCTGGGGATGAGGATTGTGGGCATCCCCAAGAACACTCGAACTCGCTTTAAAATCTGACAATTCGAAACTTATATTCATGCAAGAAGTGGATCCATTTCGGGAATCTAGGAATTGATGTGGGCTATTGTCATCGTTCAAGATTGCACTCGAATCTGTGCTATCAGAGGATCCGTTGTTTCCATAATAATTCACATAGTTATTATTATGCTCGCAAGCGACTGTTTCATGTCCAAGTTTACTTTTTTCTTCATCATAAACCATTGTTGCCTCTTCTTTTGCAGAAACTTTGCTCTCACTTTTACCATCTTCATTATCCTTTGATCTTAGTTCTTGAATCTACAAGCCACATAAGCAAAAAAACAAAACAAAAAAACAAAAACAAAAACAAGAAGTCATGCGTAATTGACATAGTTTTATAACTTGAAAAATACGTTTTTTTTAATCTCAGATTCTCAAATAAAAGAGAAATTTTGCTTTATGCTATTTCTAATAAATTATTACCTCTTTGGTCAAAATTTCATTATCACGGTGCAGAGTTTCATAGTTGAGCTTAAGGGAGTCGTAGTTGGCTTGGAGGATGCCGTAATCTCTTTCCAGCTGCTTGGTTTTCCACCGTGCACGGCGGTTTTGGAACCAAATAGACACCTGTCTCGGCTGCAAGCCCAGCTCTTGTGCAAGCTTCATTTTCCTGTCAGGTTCAAGTTTGTTTTCAACTTCAAAATTCTTCTCCAATGCCTTCACTTGTTCAACTCCCAATCTTCGTTTCTTCTCCGTAACATGCTTAGATTCTTCAACCAACCCTTCAAAAATGGTCCCAAACTCCCCGGAATACATGAGATTGTTTTCTTGATTATGTTCAACTACACAAGACGGAAAATCAGTACCACCAAAAGTGAACATCATGTGATTATATATATTGTCCCAGGGAAAGACAGAAGAGATCCCAAAATGGTTAACAAAGGGAAATGAAAATTCTTATCAATTAAAGGAAACAAAAGATTGGATCTTTGATTAGAAAACTTCACAAATCATGAACGTTAATAGTGCAGGGACAAGAAAACACAATGAGGGGATGTTTGAATGTATGGGATAAAAAACAAGATCCATTAAAAATGAAACCAAGAGTAAATAAAAGGGAATATTTGATGCAAATCACCTGTAGACTCTGGACAGATGGACATCAAATCACCCAAGGAATCCGAACTCTGTGGTCTCTTCATGCTTGATGATTGAGCAGATTTAGTTAGCAGAATTTCGTTGTAAACCAACAACTCAAGGATGAACTTAGGTGTTAAATTTCATTCATTTTAGCAGCAAAACTTTTTTCATTTGAAATGAGGGGACATGATAGTCAATATCCCATCACACAAACTTTCCCAAAAGGTGCAGTTTCGTATGTACGTAAACTCAATGTGAGTCTTTTGTGTTTTCTATGGTACTCGTCGCCTTTCTTTTTCATCACTTCCTCCAACTCTGCACCCATCGGAAAGAAAAAGAAAAACCAAGAAAATTAAGCAACGAACACCCGAAACTCAAGAAAGAAAAATAAAGATCTTCGAGCCATTTCCAATCCACCAAAAGCAAAATAAACTAAATGATCGAAAGCACAAGTAATCGCTTTCTTGTTTGTTTTACTCAATCAATTCAACGGAAGAAGCTCAGGGGTAGTGGGTGAAGATCAGCAGTACACTGCTTGGCAAGTCTTGCAAGTTGTAATCTTTCTGTATCTATAAATAAAACCAACTCGGGTTACACACGCGGTCAGAATCTGACTGGGGTTAGGTGCATTGCTGCTTTGGGTTGCAAATGAAATGAACTCCAAATTCACGGCAAATGAAGAAAACTTTGGCAGTTTGGCCCACCGCCAGAAATTTTCAACAGCCTGGTGTCATTTGGGATATCTGGGTAGTCGGTTTCAATTATATACTTTTATGCATGGACATGTTTATTCATAATATATATTATTAAAAAATACACATATTACATATATTATTATTAGTTTTAATTTGATCAAATAATATTATATAATTAACACAAAAATATTTTCAATTTAGAAGAACGGTTCCATTTAAAAAGAAATTTTTGTTTATATTTTTTCTATGTAAAATATAGAGTGACTTCTGGATATTTTTAGTATGGCAAGAAGATTAATTATGAAATTAAATATTTTGATGTGATCTAAAATAGTTAGACTAAGAATCCCAAACTTAATAATATAGTATATATTTATTTTTTATATAAATTAAATATAGGATATTTTTAAAATTTTAAGATAAGAACGTGTAAGACTGAATGCTTGTCGTTTTATCAAAATTATAGTCGACGGTAACAATGTAACTCAAATATTTTAAATCGAACAGTAGCATACGCGTCACGTTCCGATTACTCCACCAAACAGAAATAATTATCGTACCCAACAATCTTACTATTAATAATTACAATTCTTACCATCAATGAGATCGAATCAAACTCGTAATATTGGTTTTGATACAAATTATAGGATTAACGCTTGTTGTTTTACCAAAAATTATAGTAGTGGCAACAGTGCGACTCTAATCTTTTAAATTGTACTCCACTTCAAGCAACACGTTCCAATTGCTCAACTAATCAGAAGCAATTATTACACTCCAACAAAATCGTTAATTAAAATATAATATGGTATAATATCATTTTATACAATAATTTTGTATTAAAGATAATAATTATTATCTTGGAAGAAATAACAATATAATGAAATGAGTTGTGAAAAAAATATTCATTTTGGAAAAGAAATGTATTTATTTCACGTACACACAAAGATAGCATTATTTTCATGCCTACATAATCTCCATAAGCCTCGAAGTTTTTTTCATTTTTTACAAAGTCTAGTCAAATTATTTGATTTTTGTTATTATGATTTCATAATATTAATATACTTATAAAAAAATCAACTAAACTATAGTTTGTTGTTATACTTAAGAATAGCAAATTACTAAAAGGAAATCCAATATTCGATTATGCATTGCATAAACATAACCAAAATACCAACTCGAATTGAAAATTAAAACGCGTGTCACTGTAATAACGTTAATTAATTACACGTATATTTATATGTAAGACGGATTAATCATCCTCAAATTTACAATATAAAAAAACATTATTTTTTCATGGAAGACTCAAATAGAATATTTGTCTTAAAAAATTGATCCGTAAGACGATCTCATATGAGTTTGTGTATAATTTATAAGATAAAATACATTTACAACATATAATATATGATAATATTAAAGTAATAACATTTCTTACAATTTCTGGTGGGACAAGTCCCTACACTAGCAATTAAAAATTTTGTTTGGTATACATCAGATTCAAGTAATCTAGAGGATATGTGAACAGTATCCTTTATTTTTAGGATATTTTCTCATCTACAAAAATAGTTGGCATTGAAAATCTACATAAATGGATGATGATGATTATATTTAGATTTGAGAATATATCTGACATCGTCTCACATATTTATTTTACGAATTAATTCAATCTATATTTAAATTTAAAAATAATATTTTTAATATAAAAATTATATTTTTCATGAACGGTTCGAGTGGTATAATTTTTATGTCTCTCATCTGTACGTTTATCATATAAAATGTAGATTTATCGAGACATGATTAAAAAATTCAACAATTTCATAGCAATCTCCATTAAATTAATCAAAGCTGACGTTGGGTAATCTCAGAGAAATAAAAAAAAATCATATTGCCTCGTATAAACCATTATATGAAATTAATGATATTTTAAAACCCGATGCTTATACATATAAAAAAAATCAAGTGTTAATCCCTCCACAAATATGTCAGACTTTTAAAAATTCGACACAAAAACTTACATTAAACTATTTCACAAATCAATTTGTAGATTGATCTCTAATTACTCGACCAAATTTATGATAAAGTATTATATTTTATGATAAAAATATTACTTTTCAATCTTAATTATTGAGTTTAAAACTTTAATTAATCAAAATTTAATAAAAAAATATTTTCGTATCCGAAAGATGTCACAAATTTGTTATTCTTTAAAAAGTTATCACAAAAACTCGACATGGTCCCTCGGTCAATTTTGTGATATGGATATTCGGTTCGACCCAACTCATGAAAAAATATTATTATACATGATAGTTGTAGATCAAATCATTCTCACGGTTATATATAAGCCTATAAGACTTGATCGTATTTTTTTCATTCTAGGAAACTCGATCTATCAAAAGTTGACAATATTTTCCCCAAATTGTCGTGGTTAACTTGATTTATATATTTTAATTTAATGAAAAAATATGGTCATTATTAGAACTTTACAAAATCAATTTCTAATTACATTAAGATAAAACAAATTAAAGACTTTAGCTTTATAATTTTTGCGTATTAAAATTAAACATTTTATAAGTAAAATTTATAAAAACAATTTATTTTCCTTAGTTGTTAACAACCTATCAACATTATTAATAAATTAAATTTTACACTACGTCAAAAATTTTTTTTATCACATGAAAAATGAATTGTATTATACAGATAAAACACATGTGAAATCAAATTCATATTTAAACTAAACAAAAATAAAAAACCAAAAGTTGGATATCATAAATTAATGAGTAGGTCTCTTGTGAGACGGTCTCACGAATTTTTATCTGTGAGACGGATCAACCCTATCGATATTCACAATAAAAAGTAATACTCTTAGCATAAAAAGTAATACTTTTTCATGGATGACCCAAATAAGAGATCTGTATCATAAAATACGATCCGTGAGACCGTCTCACACAAGTTTTTGTCTAAATTAATTTGATTGAAAATTTTTAAATTAGATCTATCTATTAAAATTAAAAATATAATCAAAGATTTATCCATTTCTACATATTTTTTCAATGATATGTTTCCTAATATATGTAACATTAATTTTAAAAAAAAATCTGAAAAAAGGAGAATTTTTTTTTTTTTTAAAAAAAGACATGATCGCCCGTAAAGTTGTCAGCTTTCAAAAGTTTGTCTTATTTTCCATTTCGTCCAAAAGTGTGGGAAAGCTGAGTGAATATTTTAATTTACAATCAATAATTACATTTTTTTATCCATTTTATTATAATCAATATTTTTGAATAAAGATATCATATTATATATTTATTTTTGCCTCGAAAATAATATATTCTCCTCACCGTAACGCTCAGTACAAAATTGACTGAATTTTCCAATTCCACTGAAATCATATACATTTATTACGAGTGGATGGTCGCCACATGTATTACATAATATTACATTAAAATATACATTTATTTGGTGTAATAAATACTCAATCAGTGGAGCAAAATGTGCAACAGAGAAAATATGAAATGAGAATGCTAACCTGCTTGTTGGGAACTCAATAAAGGCCTAAGATTTTCCACCAAGCAGCTCCGAACAATGCCCATATAACAATGTTGATCACAGCTATTGTTAAACCGAGTCTAAAAACGTCGCGAAGATCTACGTAACCGCCTGTGAACCGAAGGGGAAAAAGAGGACAATGAATCAAATATGTTCAAGATCATAATCCACAAGATTCAAATGTTTAAGGTTGATGTAAAAGAAACGTCCAAAAGTACCTCCATAGTAGACAGCAGCCTGACCACTGCTATAATGTGTAATTGCACTGAAAAGATTGGTGTTGTATGCCAAAGCAAGTGTAGCCAACAAACTGGGAACTTTAGATGCTAAATGCATCGAAAGAAAGGCGGAGTATAGAGCTCCGACGTGGGCGGTTTGACTTGCGAATAAATAATGGATGAAGAAGTACGTCGTCTGAAGTATACAAAACGCACCAAACCAGCCAACTGAGAGAGATTCAAGGAAATCTGCCACGCATTTAGACATCCAAGGTATGACACCGAGAGTTGTTAACTGTCCCGCCATTCCGACTAGTACAGCAAACCAAGCCAAGGTATCCCATGCTTGTTTCTCGCTTAAGCAGTCGTCCCAACCGAGGACTCCAAAGAGCAGGAGTAACGATAAACCGAGCATAGCAGCAATGACGCTAGACATGTTGAGAGCTTCTCTGTACAGTTTATGGTTTTGTGTTAACATACTTCACTGATCAGGGACTAAGAGGGACTTAAGAATTCAGAGCAAGATGATGGAACCAGTAGTACCAGATGTTATCGTAATAATATTATATGTAATAAGAAATCGACATATTTTCAAGATTTCCATAATTGAATGTACAGATTCTCTGGATTTGATAAATCTTAGTATGTAGACAGACATACCCTGCAATCCACAAAGTAACTGTGAGAAGCATTATTCCCATCAACACCCATTCATCACTCTTGATGCCACCCATCTGCTCCAACTTCCGTCTGGCCATAGCAGGAGCATCTGGGGTGGCCTTTATCTCCGGAGGATATATCTTATACACGATAATCGGAGTCGCTAAAAGAGATATTAGTGCAGGTATGACAGCTGACTTAAGCCAGGTGATCCATCGACTTGGAACGACAACGCCAAGACTCTCGGCTAATTTGATACACAACAGGTTTTGAGCTGCAGCCGTCAGGAAAAGAGCAGTTGAGCTACTACTGCACTGTCACACATCAGAAACTAAAACTGTTCAATCACTTAGTCACATGTTAAGAGTTTGCAAGAGCTTATCATAAGTGCTTCTCGACTTCTACGTACAATTCTCAAACGTTTCATTGGCTTTATAATAAGCTCTTGCAAACATTACCTAAACATAATCGCCATTTTGCTCAGTGAGAAATTCTTTTAGTCGCACATAACTTGGTGATTAGAGACACCATTACTAAGGATAGTTGATCATCTCTAGTCTCGTATGAACAACTGAAACATTCATCATGAATCTTTTTAAGTCGAAAAGGGGATTTAAATTTATTTATTTTAAAATTTCATATATAATTTAGTCCCCACATTAAAAAAAAATAAAAAAAATTGGACAAGCCTACTCCACTGAATTCTTGTACGCCCTTTTTCTCTGTGGTTCAAGATTCAAACTTTGTTTCGCATATTCTCCGCACAGGGGATGATTATTTAACCAAGTGAACTCATATAACTATAACAAACCCAACAATTGAATTGTCGTTCAATCACGAAGAGCACTAGTTACTTACCTGAATCTGAGACTGAACGAGATACGCACCAAGCTTCCTGGACGAGACATCATTGGGCATACTATTGACAGCCATGGCCAAAGACTTGATGATGGGCAAGAAAATCCCACCAGCTCGAGCAGTAGAGCTTGGCATTGCGGGGCAAATCGCCGCCTCACCCAGAATCAGCCCATAAGACAAACCCAGTGTGCTCCTTCCTAGCCATCTCACGAACATCATGGCTATCCTATCTCCTAGACCAGTCTTCACAAACCCTCTAGAGAAGAAGAACGAAACGACGATCAGCCATATGACCTCGTTAGTGAAGGCTGTGAACGCGGCGGTGAAAGTGAGCGTTCTGGTGACGACTGTGGCGGTTAGGCAGACAAATGCCCAGGCGCCGACAGGCAATGGGCTGAGGATGAGGCCGGATATGGTGGTGATGAAGATGGAGAGGAGGGACCAAGCTTTATGGGTGACGGCATTAGGCTTGGGGACGGCGAAGCGTAGGATGAGGCCGAGGGTGATGGAGATCAGCAAGGGAAGTGACCTTGCGCCTTTCCACTTGATGTTGAGAATTCGGCGGCGGATGGTGGTGCTGGTGGTTGTGGCGGCGGCGGTGATGGGGAGGTGGTGGTGGGAGGGTGAGGATGGGGCTGACATTGGAATATTTGTTGAGAAGAATGAATGGAGTGGATGTATGTATGTGTGTGTGTGTATATTTTTTGAGAGGGAAAGTACGATTTGCATGCATGTTGACCTATTGTGAAGTTAACCTGCGATGGAGACAATCGGTTGAATTTTATTTTATTTTTTAAAAATAATTTTATTTGGTTCCCCCCTGCAATTTGTTATTATTTAAATAAAAAAGGAATTTAAGTGTCATTATTATTTTTCAAAATTTTAATCAATTCAATCTAAACTATAATAATGTAATTATATTCTAGGGTTGATTTCAAAATTATATTAAATTGAATAATCATATTGATTGTATAAAAAATTTTAAAACTGATTCTATTAGAATATTTGAATTCAAATTACATTATGATCAATTTCATCGAAATTTTTATAGCCAAGATGTTGTAATTTACATTATTTTAGAGAGAAAACTATGAAAAATTGACATAAAGTTATTATTTACTTTTTATTCATGAATCGGATCACTAAGATTTTTTTAAAAAAAAGCCTTTTATTTTTTTTATTTTTACTTCATTTTAATTGGAATCTCATGTCATACTAATGATCCGGGCTCACCCACAATTATCTGATTGTCGTTTTATACATATTCGTGTGTGTTTGCATACATTTAAAATGATATCTTTGGATGATTTCCAAATAATGTTGCTTTAATTGCCCTATATATATATATATATATATATATATGTGAGACGGTCTCACGAATCTTTATTTGTGAGATGGGTCAACCCTATCGATATTTACAATAAAAAATAATACTCTTAGCATAAAAAGTAATATTTTTTCATGGATGACCCAAATAAGCGATCTGTTTCACAAAATACGACCCGTGAGACCGTATCACACAAGTTTTTGCCTATACACACACAACATTCAAGCTCTTTTTACCATCTTTTAAACATCGTGGGATTTACTTTATCCCAAAATATTATGTAATCATTCGTTTTGATTTCTTTGGGCCGGCTTCTACATGTATATAATATGATTGTTTACTAGCAAATTATATTGTGTGGGCGTGCATGGATTTGCTACTTTTGTTATTCAATGAGCCATAGTTAATAAGTATATATTTAATATTGTTTGTGCATCAAAAAGAGGGTATAAAAAAAACACTAAAATTGTCATCGATGACTTTTCGAAGTGCAAATTGTATTCACCACCTCTGTAAAATACAAGAAAATCATAAAACTCCACATGTTTGATCAAATATATTTTCAGACCCCATGTGTTTTCAACGAGTTTTACGCCTGTTTTTTGTAAATAAGGTTTTAAAGGTTAATTAATTGAGTTCTTGAAATGAAAATTTGTTCCACAGATATATTAGATACAAAATTTTCTAAAATTTGTTTTTTTTTTCCCCAATAAATTTTATTCAATAAACCGACGTCTGGGTTTCTATGGGAAGAGATTATTATATTTTATGTGAAGTGGGGGTAGCCACACAAACTCATTCACGCACTTGGTCAAAAAGAGAAGAAAGTGGAGATCCCTGTAATGGCACTCGTTGAAGAAATGTGATGGACTTCTATTTCATTCCCTTCTAATTTTACTTATTTTTTGTCTTTGTTTCTTGTGCCAAAAGATGATCTCCAACGCATGGTTCTCCGTAACATTCATGATTAATGAGTTGTAACTTCTTTTAATTTTTTTATAATCAATACAAGATTTCTTTTCGCATAGGATGTCAAGTTCTATGATTAACCTGTATTATATTATTTAAAAAGTTGCGTTAATGCTGGGAATTTATCATATGTTTAGCTATATCGGGTCCATATTTGATATTACCAAGTGGAAAAAGGTCCTACGTTCATTTTCTCTTTCACAATAAGGTCTATGAATAAGCTAACCTGGAAAACTAATGCAGCTTATTTACAAAAATAGCTAAAACACTAAAGTTTAAAAACCAATCAATATTTACATATTAATGATACATCGCGAGGTTGCCTTTCTGCATGCATACGTTGGTAAGGAGCACGGAGAGCAACCACAGTTAAATAAGAAGATTATATAAATACTCCTACTGACCTGAATCTCGGTTTAGTGTTAAATTAACGCCAATACTGCGCCCAGCGATGGATGGTTTCAACCATTTGAGGAAATAGTGCACTGACGCTTTCGTTGATAAGATCCTGGAAAAAATGAATGGACTCCTCATCGTCTAAGTCCAGACGGAACTTTTCTTGAAGCTACATAAACAATGAAAAACATATTTACTCAGGGAAAGACATAAATGCTGTTCATCTTGGAAGCATAAAATTCATGAAAAAGGAGATATCACCTTAAGAATTCCTTTTTCAGGATCAGAAGCTATGTCAGGAATGTTTGAACCAGCCATTAAATGAAACAGATTTAAAGTTAAGTTGCTTGACTTCCTGAGAATGTTGTATGCTTCACAACAGTAGGATTTGAACCTCGTATAATACTGACTGCAAAGTAAAAGGGAAATGAGAAGACTTAAAAAAATTGAAAAAATTAAAAATGTAATTGATTGGGAAGGCTTATATTTTTGGACAAATACCTTTCTGCTCCACCCATTGCTTCAACCATTTCTTTACAAAGTTTCATAGGTGGCGGAAAGGGCTTCGGATCTCTACCAAGAATAAAACCAAAATCCACATGAAAAAGTCGGCCATCATCTTGGAGAAGTAAATTATCAAGGTGCCTGTTAATCAAGAAGATACATAACTTTATAGTTTCATTAATTAGAGTAAAAAACACAAGCTGCTAGAAATACAGGCACAATGATTGCTATATTAAAATCACCTGTCACCAATGCCTAGAATATATGTGATAACTGAGTATCCAGCACAGCTTTTAATAAATGTTTCAAGACAAGTAGCAGTGATTCCAAATGGTCCATCTGGATCAGAGTGAAATTTTTGTAGATAGCTTGTAATACTTCGATGTTCTGACAGAATCTGGAAGAGTGAGGAAGAACAATTCAGAAATGATAATTAATACTGTTAAATGATGCATGCATCTTCAGAGTAGTATCTCTAATAGAATGCTAAATCAGAAAATTGTAATATGATCAATTATTTTATTCTATATGTCAACTTAATGAAGCAAGCGAAATTCTGATGCACTTAAATCCAAGTATATAAAGCTCATGAATCACGATGGCTCAGTGGCATGTCGAATTAGTTACCTGCGCCAAAGATTTGGATGGAATAAATTCAAGCATGCCTTCATCATGCCCCGTCGCCAACACTCTATATGGAGTCAAATGCAGGTCGAGATTCTCCAATTTAAGCAACCGATCCATTAATGATACCATTTGAATAACCTGATATTAACTTTGAAACATTACACACAATCGCAAAGAAATCACCCTTTAAGTCAGAAAGTGCAGTTACAATTTGGGATCTACCTACCAATTGGTCTTGCCTGAGATCATCTCCTTTTTTAAATATGATCTTACAAATTCCTCCACTTGCAGTTCGAAAAGATAGCCGCAAAGGATTCAATGCACTTTTAAAAATTGATGATTCTGATGGTATGATTCCTGTTATAAGGACCCCAGGTGCTAGAGGTGATCGTATAGGCTGACAAAATAAAATTACCTCTTTAATTCTAAATACTTGCGGTGAGACTATGTTTAAGGTCATGGAACCGAGAGTGGAAAATAACATCCATGACATGTTTTGAACAGGTAAGAAGCACATGTATGTTGGACAAGCCACTAAGGGCAGTACCTCATCAAAATATGTGAGCTCACTTAGAAGGCCTGACAAGAGATGACGAAGCTTTTCAATCTTCTTCTGAGTTCCACCCTTCACATTTCTCACGTCTTTCATGATAGAACACAACTGAGCAGTCAATTCGGTCTCACGCACCAAACTCTGCCACAACTTCAAACCATCTTCATCACCATTAGCAGCAGGACCCAACTGATAAAATGTAAAACAGTCAGCCAACAATAACTAGACCAAAGAGAGGGCAAAAAGACAGCAGAACCATGTATCCAACAATGATGCTCAAGTATTTGTCAAGTATTGGTTGTTTGGTTTTATTCATAATACACACTTCAATAGTATTAAAAGTGCTCTTCCATGCCTGGCCACATCAAGACAAACGAAAGATGAATTAAGATGTATCCACATATTTTGTCGGGCACAATGGCATGATGTCCAAATCAAGTAGCAAATACTATTTGTCAGAAACCAAAGACGCAGGGATGGAAACATAATTCACATTTTCTCGAACATTTTAAATAGTTAATAATCATGCAAATCTCTTTCCTACAGTGGGTGGCCAAACCACAAATACAAGTCAGCAAAAATAGCATTACAACATTGACGGAGCCTACCAAATGCTTCAGCAGGAACCAATCCACATCCAGAACAAAAACACACATGTAGAGAGAACTAAAAAAAGACATTTCAACTCTAACAAAGAAGGGAAATTTCATACCTTCAAAATACTCTCTTCCAGAACCTCATAGGCACAATAGAAACGTCTTCCATATACAGGATCATGGAGTTCAACCGCAACGTACCACCGGAAAAAGCTAGCCAATTCAATATTGCGTAATGCTGAATAATGATTCCCATGGAACTTAAAATGAGCTCGGAAATATCTCAAATCTATACAAGTTTACAATATTTATTGCAAGAAGCTTACACCGTTGCACAAGGAAGTGACAAAGGCGCGACTTATCAGAACGTTCAAATCGAAGAGCTTGAACCAGTTGAAGTAGGTAGCACTGAAGCTCTTCATCACCAGCTCTCTCAAGTACACTCACTGCATATGCTCGGACCTATTGAAAAGTTCATATTAGTATTATGATTGTTTGTTTAGTACTTACTATATGGGCAAAGATTGAATATCTAAAAATGGCACCATGTTGTTGATTGGAACAATCATCACAAAGTTGGGCATAAAGCTAGCATCATCACAACAATGTCAGAGTCATTTTATAGTTCTAATAGCACCTAAGCAACTCTTTTTCTTGAAGAGATGTCAACGAACTAATTCAATCCACATCCACAAAATAAAACGAATAGATTAATCAAATTCACTGATATATACCTGAGATTGTGAGGCCAGACAATCCTTGCACAAAGTGTCTCACCTTGAGTCTTTTGTAGTACTAGAACCAAATAATAGATAACCGCTTACTGGAACTCGTATTTCCAACTTACAGGTAAAAACAAGTATCATGGATTCATCACATGAATGTTGTGTTCCATTAACTCAAAAAAAAAAAAAAAAAAACAAGGTTTGACCAGGCACCAACCAAAAGAGTTTAATATTCCTCGAGCTTCAAACAAATAAACCAATATGATTCGCATGACTATGCTACTCAAACCACGATGGGAATGGAGTTACATGAAAATTTCTTAAACAACAAGACTTTGCTCTACAAAGAGAGAAAAATAAGGCAAAAAAATAGCCATTCCTGCTTAGCATGCATCAGTTTGTGGAACTGGTCTTGTCAGATGACATCTTTACACAGTCTAAAAATATCACTACAGCATAAAAGAATAAACCAAGAAAATGCAAAGAAGTCACATATTAACCTCTTCACTCTCAAAAACAGGAGATAGAAGTTCTAGTGCATCCGAAACGTCAATTGTCTCCCACTTTCCCATCAGTTCCAAGGCCTGCTTTGCTTCCTGAAACCAACTCACATTTTTCATCAAGAGGAAAAGCGGAAAAAACTAGATTCACCCACTAACAAACCTCACCTAGCAAAAAACTTATAACACCTACCTTTTTCCATTTGCTGAATACTCAACTATTGTCATGGGTTGTAATATGAGACGAGAGTCACAGTACATTTCAAGAATTTCTCTACTACTTACCTCGAGGAAGGGGGGTTTGCGAGTGTATTCAATAAATCTATAACATAGAAGACAACTTTAACATAATGATAGCATTAAAAACCAGATGACTTTTTATACATAAACATACGTTTCACAACAAATTACCTAAGAGATTTCCGTAACAATACCTGAACGTCACTCCATTCTACACATCGTAAAAACTTTGTGAGAGCCCTCTTTTCTGACATCAATGAAAACCGGAATTTCCAGAGAAATTGCTTCTCCTCTCCACTTAAAGTCCTTGTAGGTGGGTATTTGAGTATCCTTTGTATAAACCTAAATATTTACATGGTAGTTGTTTAGCTACAGCAGACAAAGTCAATGACATAAAAAAAAAGTAACAGTGCCTCCATTGTGGCTGAATTAGGTCATACATAATTTTTATCTAAAGTTAAAAACATGACTATTGACTAAAGGCTGGGGATATGGGCAGTCATATGATGCAAATAGACGCATCTATATA
>NC_133306.1:2228137-2250855 GCF_012295235.1 Primulina huaijiensis
AAACTGGTTAAAAATTTCTAATAGACAGATTAAGTGAAATGGAATACTCTGAACCAAGATATAGGTTCCTTAAAACATAAAACTATCTTTACTCCCTCAAAAGACAGATAAGGCTTTCCCAGATGCACGAGAAATAGTAGTAGATAATAATTAAACATCAGATAAGCACAGAACCAATGGACATAACATTTTGTCAAGTAATAGGGTTAGTTTGGAGCCAAGCCCTGAAAAACATCATGTGTATCATATCATATAGATAGAGACCCTTTTAGCAGAAATATAAAGCAAAAACTGATTAAAAGATGAAAGAACCAAAAACAGGAATCAAGTTTTAGCATTTGTAAAACTTACTTTCTATCTGTAGAACTTGGTTTAAGATCTCTGTCAATGATGCCACGATTTAAACTTCTTGCCAGCTTTAGCTGCTTGTGCTCCGAAGGGTTCATTTTTCCCACTTCAGGATCCCAAACTGTGACAAGCTCATTTGTTGAAGCTATTGGAGAAGGCATTAAAAAATTTGCTCCGGACTCCTGCAGATCAAAGTAATTGAAGCTCAGATCTATAAGCACTTAATCAGCAATTAAATCAAATTTAGAACTAGTTCAACATGCTTTAAAAAAAATACTTGGCCGACGCAAGATAAGAATCAAACATTATAAAGTTGACACTGACAGTATGAATATGGTACCTTCAAGACCTTAGTTCTTAAAGCGGTCGAATGCCATAAGGTTGCTCAAATAAACTGAAGCAAACCAAATTGTTACCATTCACTGGATGGCATAATATTGATGATGTAAAGTCGCAAACTGGCTGTGAGAACTTGTCAGAACTATACTAAGACGATGTTTTAACCTTTAAGTTGGTACTTGGTTGTTTACTTAAACACACACTATGCTGCTTAAATAAACATAAGCACTGCTCAGCTTTTAATGCCAGCTTTCCATGAAAATAACCCTTTCCGCACAACCAGTTACTGAACAATTAGCTTAGCGGTGCAGATATTGGTTTCCGAACTCTTGAATTCTAGTTTCAAATCGCACCGTGTGCAATTTTGAAAGATAAATAGAGATGTCAACAAACCCTGGGCCAAGGTTATATTGGGAAAGATTAAACAGGACTCCTGCATTTGAGATGTTAGACACGAGCACATAGTCTTTTTTGTTTGAGTTGCTAGAAATGATGGTACAATCTTCATGAAATCTTGCACATGTAAGTCTTCAACCAGTTTATATTGTCTTGTTTATAGTTCACCCATTAGCTCCAATGTTTAGGTTTGGCTATCGTTGTGAAACTTCATCAGCTATAATAGAATGAAGGACCACACGCTTTTGAAAGACTGATCATAAGAATGTCTCAACATTCTATTGTGCATTTTATTATATTAATTAATAAATTCTTTTATAAAGAAAAAGTACAATTAGAGTTCATGCCATACACCCAACCTTTAGACACAAGTTTTTATTTTTAAAAAAGAAAATTATGAAGAGTTGATGATTTACACTTGAGATTCATGCATATAATAGAATATCAAAAGGTTCAAAAAAGATTCAGGCCGCACTGAAATTACCTGGAAAACCACTCGATGTTCAAAGCTGCAAAAGTCAACAACAAGATATAAATGAGAACTCCCGTTTTTACTATTCTCGCGGTCCTTAATTTTCTCCATGGATTTGAATGCAAGTCGATCCAGCCAATCAACTCTTTGAATCTGACCTCTCTCGTACTTATTTACAAGCTTTTCCAAACGCTCTAATTCTCCTCTCTCATCTTTTGGAACCTATCATCCTCCCAGAGGAGCAATTAACAAAAACGATTCAAGGATAAAATTATTTAATTTCAATGGCATAATCATGATGACTTGCGAAAGGTAAAACCTTTCCAGGAGTTGTTGTGTTTAAGGAGCCATCTGCTTCTTTGCCTGACCAAAGCCTAAGTTTATGCTTCCCAGTCTTGAGCTGTTTCTTCAGGTTAAACAGCCTAATGGTTGCCCCACCGACCGCTTCCTCATTTTCATTACACGAAACATCATAGACCTACGTATGAAATATCATTGTCTGTTTAAAGAAGTTTAAGAAAAGGCAATATGTAAATATTAAACTGCTTCCTATACAGTTCGATGCATTAATTCACCAATTAAGAACTAAAAATCACAGTCACAATTCACAAACTAAATTTTCGAAAAAAATTGAACACGACAAACGTCTAAACTTTAAGGGGCTTATAATGACTAAATTTGAAGACTTACAGATATACCAAGCTGTGAATTTGCTGTCAAATCCCGATATTTCGTACTCAGCGTGATCAGTTCATTCCAAGAAAATGATGGACCTGAGGTTTCCAACCTACAGTTTACATAAAAAGCCCATTAATGTGGGGGAAAAACACACCTCCAAGCCAAAAAATAAAAACTTTACAAAGAAGGAGCGAACCTTGTCCTCATCGGGAGTCCAAAAGGGGCGCCATCAATGTACAACATACACTCAACGTATAACTCCGGTTTCCTCTCATCTACCGTACAATCACCATCAGCTGAATAATTCAATTTATCCTATTACAATCAGTACTCCGAATTAAAGTTAACTAGAATCTTATATGTCCGAAATAGAACTAGTAATAAATACCACAATCCGAAATACAGTACAGCTGCAGCGAGCCCATTTAATTTAATATTAACAAAAACCGCACTTCCATAATCACACAAAGGAACAATCAACATCACAATCATTCCAGACTAACACTTCGAATCCGTGCTAAAAAAAAATTACCCGAATCACGAGGCTTGAGAGGAGGTAGTTTCCCTTCCAAACGTTCAATCTTGAAAGTGAGAGGAAGATTAATGTCGCAGGACAAGAAGAATCGGAATTCGTTTACACTCATCGCTGCGACGAATTCACAGAAAATAGCACGAACTCAGAGAAGAACTCCCCCTTGTAAACCGAATTCCCCCTTCAAACACTTTTCTGGTCCAAACTATACTAAAAATCTATTGATTTCAAACCCTAAATTGTAATATGATTTATTTATTGTTTACATATAATAATCAAATAAAATAAAAAAGAAGATAATTTTGAAAATATCCCTTGTCTTTATCATAATATTCGAGTTCAAGGTTGCTTCCATACGCACCAGCGACAGTGGACGCGATTTCTTTAGTTTCCTAAATTTTTGATAAAATTATCACAATTAAAACTGTCGGTATAAATTTTATATTTTTTTAACTTCAATCGACTTTTTTTTTTTTTTAAGAAAATGATATCTTAAAAGATATTTAATCATTATTTTAAAAAAATTGACCGAAATTATTTAACTAATTTCTCCTTATAAATTCGATCATATCATAAGATGACATCATTCGTCGGTCTAATAAACTCAACTTTAATAATAAATAAAGAGTTTTACTATACGGAAATAAATAATGTGGTGAATAATAATTGATAAAATGTGTTGGAAAAATAATATATAGTTTTGATATAATATGTCAATTTTTGTATTCATTTTTTATGTTATATTCAACCGTTTGACCAAATAAAACATATCAAAATTGTATATCTATTAAGTGATTGTTAGCTTATGACAAAAAGATGTACACGATTGATAAACAAAATATCAAAACTGTATATTCAGCATTTGATTAACAATCAAGAGTTCAATTACTTTCGTCAATATTTTTTAGAGTTAACTTTGTTTGAAGATTAATGTGTTAATTGCTCATATCAATATTTTTTCCAGTCGTTTGAAGGTTATTTGTCTTGGATAAAATTTACCAAGATCATATTCGAATTAAAAAAAAAGAAGAAGTAAAAACAGAGGTGAAATGTAATCCGTTCCACCTGAAAGTTCAAGACAGTGAAATAACAGCCAAACAGACAAGACGACATTGTTCTATGTATATATACCCTAAAAACCCTCACTTAATTCGCGATCATTCGTCGATTTTGGAGTTCCCATTAATCATATAAATATAATAATCATCGTCGATCAACATGAGTACGAACGGAGCTTCTCTTGTGAGTTCACTGACACTTGGATTTGTTTTTTTTTTTTTTTGGTAGATTGTTTGATTGATATGTTGGATCTTCAAATTTTTTTTAATAATTCAGGGAGATGCGGATACAAAGACGAGTTTGGAGAGGATCAAAAGGCAGCTGGCGACCAGCTCAGGCAGAAATTTTCTGCAAGGGCCTCTCCTCAAACGATCTGATACGGTAATTTTCACTTTATTGATTTTTAATATAGTTTCATGGTTGACGGTATTTTGTTTTACCTAATCATACAATGTTTATGTTTTCTTTTTTATTTTTGGCTGATTGTGTTCTAGAACTGTAGGAGGTTTTTTTTTTTTTTTTTTTTTTTTTTTTTTTTTTTTTTTTNCTTTGTCAATTTTCAATCTTTTTAAAATTTTCAATCATGAGCTGCGCATGTTTTAGTTAGGTCTCGATTCGTCTTCGGAGAGATGTGATAAGGAGCGTTGTTAGGTGAATATGGTGGGAGTCAAAAGGAATAATATCTGAACCTGGTTGTTTGGTAAGGTGCGTGGAGATTGAATCATAGTAACATAAAGAAACCAAAACATTGTCAATTGCCATGTTAAATGTTTGTCATTTTTTGTTATTTTTACTATCATTACTCATCATTTTCTTGTTTGATCGATGTTTATTCATGTCAATATAAGAGTAAGCTTTCAGCATGGGATCAGTTCAATCAGGCAATGAATGTTTTAAATGTCTTACAGTATTGTAGCTACCATTTGTCACCGCCCTTCTCATGTTGTCATGCTTATCCATATTATTATATTAAATCTAGATTTCCTATGTTTATCAATTTTTTTTTCTAGTAATATAATTTTTTAACAAACCCTTTGGATGACAATGCGGCTTCTAGACAGTATACATATCTTTAATCATGAGAGAAATACATAAAACGGGTAATGAAGGGTTTTCGATCTGTTAGCACGGATACAGGTAAAGAGAGTGTTAATTGATAGTTTGAGATAGTGTTTGGATAGGGATCACTGCTGTAAAGGATGCACATCATCAGTAATATGTTTCGAAGTGCAATATCTTTAGGTAGATATTGGCTGGATAACCCAGCTTTATGTTTTAGAAAATGGTGTAAACTGAAATAAAATTCAAGGGAGATGTTGGGTCTTAGATGGATACTATGAACATTCATTGGTTTCAGAGGGAGCTAGTCAGATTATTTGCATCCCAAACTGTTTTAATTTTGTTACAGGCAACAGAGAGGCTCCATAACATTTAAAATTTATGGCTGTTGACGTGGAATTTATGGAGAAAATGGAACTTTCTATTTTTTAAAAAAGTATTTGATTTCGAAATCGATCTATTAGTAATATGTACTATTTCTTGTCAAATTAGTAGACCTGATTAAATTATTCTGTTTAACAGCTGAGGAAATGGAATGAGAGGTGGGTGATTTTAGATCCAACAACTGGGAAAATGGAGTACAAGTAAGCCACAGCAGATAACTCTTTCGTTATCAGTTTTTCCAAAATAAAAATGTACTGCCAACTAAGTTTCTATTGGTTTCCCTGTACAGGGTGAGAAGAAATGAGCCAACAGTCAAAGGAGCCATAAAATTTAATGCGAACAGCACTATAGCAATATCTCCTGTGAATTTCCAGTAATATTCTTATCGATTTACACTTTGAACTTGTTGAAATATTATTTTAAATTTTGAGCAGATATGTTTCCTCCATCTGGTGACTAATCTTATTAACATCATTCTTCTTTTTGATTCAGAGGACTACCAAAGTATGATGGTTGCTGTTTCTGTATCCATGCTGATATGATGAATATTTTGTTGTCTTCACTTGGTTTCTTTGTTCTTTTTCTATATTATTTTGGAGTAGAATAAAAAAAATTGATTGTAGTGGTGATGGTGGGGTGTTGAAATTCAGAATTGCTGAATATAATCATGTACATTTGTATCCCGTAATCATGTACATTTGTATTCCGTTTCCTTTTGCCATAATGGTTAAACTCCATAGCATTTGCATTTTTCGACACTTAATTTGATTATCAGATATTGGGACACCCCAGAAGAAGGATTATTTCCTTTGTGCAGAAACGCCTGCTGCTGCTAGAGCTTGGGTGTCTACTTTACAGTGAGTTTGAATTCTTTCCCATGTCATATGCTTTCGCATCTACATTTATTGTTTCTTGCACTGATAACTGTGTTGACATGATTTCAATCTTTTGGAAAATATTTTGAATGTATGTCTGGGATTGTTCATGTTCCAAGGATTCATATTGAACTAGAAACCTAAAAATAGTGCGCGAACCCAAGAGACAAGTTTGTTATGTCTGAGAATACCTAAAGCTTAAATGTCACTCCACAATTATTTGTTAAATCGATGTGAAATGTAATACCAAATGTTCTATATCCAATCTAAGCTAAAAAATTGGAGTTTTTGTGTCAGGTTCCCAATTTATCGACAAAAGAGATCAAGGACAATATAATTTTGAATACTGAAATTTAAGTTTATATATGAAATATAAAAAGCAAAACCCAGAGTATTAACTGTATACAAGAGCTCTTGCTCCCCCTAGCAATGCTAGTAACCACAACTCTTAAGGAAATAACTGAGTTAATCGCCTTCCAACCACCATAAATCCTCAAAGACAAATCAATAATCTATCTTATTATGAACATGTTCATATAGAATTACATTCTGATTGAAACATTAATGCTGACATAACATGAAGGTCGAACCTCGACTGACTCTAGACCTAATTACTATGGAGGTAATATAAAATTTTAGCGAAGGACTTCATAATGCCAGTCTACATGTTGTATTCATTCAAATTAGTGCATGAGTATTTAAACAAAGTTTAATGTGAAATGTCGATGTCAAATTCGATCATAATGGTGGAACTTTCGCTGCAAAAATGTATTTGGTACAGATAGTTGCTTTATAAACCCTGCTTCCTGGTATCTATTTTATCCAATAAAGGTTGGAGCAAGCGACCCTGATTTGATGATAGCCCTATCGCAAGGGAACTCGACCCCATTAGGAGCTGGTTGACCAACTTAGAACACACTCATGCTTTGGAGTTTCTTTGAACAAATCAAATATTTCTTTAATAGACGTTGAAGACGATGACATTTGTGTTGGAAAAATTGTTGCAGAAATTTCTTTGCATCTCGTATAAGAAAATATTGCTTGTTCAAAAGGTTTTAGGTATGTGTAGATTCTACTTTTAATAAGCGAGCAGCATGTATGCTATAATGTGAGGGATGTTACAGACTTGAACTTAGGGGGATCTAGTGGGTTAGGTCAAGGCAAATCGAGGCAAAACATCCCAAATAGTATGAAGCATCCTACATCAATAGTTTATACTAGGGAAATCCAATGGGGGAAATGGTGAGATTTTACCTGTAATGAGGAGGTATAAATAAGGGGGGGAGTTAGTTTTTCCTCGACAATTCTTGAGTAAGTATTGGTTCCGGTGGTGCTGGGAGTAAATGATACTGCTGGTGATGGGAGTAGCCATAATAGGAGAAGTAAATTTGAACTATTCGACTGTCACCTTATTTTCTTTTATTTAATACATTTTCCCCTGAATTAATCTCATGTTTAATGCACCTTCAATTCTTTAGCTGATTTTTCTTTCCACCCGCTCTCTTTTTGATTCATGTTGATCTAATTTTTTATTTTAAAGAATCAACTATACTGCGATGTTGTGTTCTCTTTTGATTTTGGTTTTGCCTTTGAAATTGCAGTGCAACCCAATTGGTCTTAAAGGCTCATAAAGAAGCTGTAAATACCTTAAGTGGAAATGGGTCCTCAAAGTTGGGAACAGTTGCTACTGTAGTTGCTGCTGCCAATTCCACAGCCTTGGAGGCTTCTAAAGAAATTGAAGCTGCAATGCAAATTGCTATGAAGAATGCTTTGGGAGCTATGTTAAATAGAACACCTGAGTTACCTATGGATGATTTATCAATCATGAAGGTGCGCCACGCCCAGAAAACTCTGTGGGTCTGTGCACGCACACACACACTCACACACACACACACATAAATATATGTTTTTTTACCGACTTCTCTATTGCACAAAATCTTAATTCTTCAAGATTCAAAATGCTAAATTGTGAATACACATTTTTATGAAAGCACAAAGGAAAAACTTAAACACCCTCACTTCTTTCCAAAACTTCTTGTTTTAACGTTTCGTACTGCAGATTTTGAAGCCTCGCATGCATGCTGCTGCTCCTGTAGCTTTTTTGCTGATTTTGTGGTGCTGAATCGTATTTTCCTTGTTCTTTTTCTTCTGTTTGTTTTCTGGTTGGAACTTGTTGGACTGAAATTTGTCGGTTGTATTGTGCTGGTGAGGACTTTATTTCTCCTCCTGATTTTAATTGATGTTCTACTGGAAGGTGATGAATGTTCAATGATGATGTGCAGACATTTTTCGTGTGTGTAAAACTTGGGTGATTCATGTCTGAAAGCTGGATAATTGGCTGAAATGCAATGGAAAGTGAGGTGAAGGGATAGAGTGTGTAATGTTGAGCTGTGTATTTTCAAGATTCTAAATTTTTATTCCACGAGCTCTTTATTCTTGCTTTATCCTAATGATGTACTGCTTTGATGTACTAACTACTAAATTCTATCTCTCTGACATCCATAAAAAGATAAGAATGCAGCCCAGTCTACGGGCATTTTGTTACATGTATATTAAGTAGCATGGACCATGGGCATTCCCTGCCCAAACTCCCTGTTCATTTACATTCTTGTCTCAAGCTGTAGCGTGTTGCAGGAAACACTAAGGGTAAAGGATGAAGAGCTGCAAAATCTGGCAAGGGATCTACGTGCTAGGGACTCGACAATAAAAGAAATAGCAGAGAAACTGTCTGAAACGGCTGAAGCTGCTGAAGCTGCAGCATCTGCTGCTCATACCATGGATGAGCAACGGAGAATTGCATTTGCAGAGGTTGAACGGTTAGCAAGAGATTCAGGCGAACAAATGCAATCATTTAATCTGAAGGTGCTATAGATTCTCATCCAATGCAATTTTCATTTTTAGACGCCGTTTTTTCCTCTTTCTTGTTCATTTTTCAATGTTCTACCTTTGGCAATATAGGTGAGAGAATTGGAAGAGCAAGTTCAGAATCTGAGCAAAGAAAAAGATCAGCTAGTAAAACATAGAGATTCTGCCATTCAAGAGGCACATCTGTGGCGTTCTGAGCTTGCAAAGGCCAGAGAGCGTGCAGTGATATTAGAAGGTGCTGTTGTTCGAGCAGAAGAGAAGGTCCGAGTTTCTGAGGGTGATGCTGAATATAGAATAAAAGAAGCAATGGAAAAGGAGGCAAAAGCAGCCAATGAGAAGCAAGAACTGCTTGCATATATAACTATATTGCAAGAGCAACTGAAAAGGTTTGGTACAAGATCCATTATAAGTGAAATGCTTTTTATAGGTGGTTTGCTGAAAAGGCGTTCTGTGCCTAATCTTCATTTTTCATTTGTCTTTTGAAGAACAAAAAGGTATTACCTGCCTCGTTACTCTATATAGCTGGTTTACTGAAAAGATGTTCTGTGCCTAATCTTCATTTTTCATTTTTGTCTTATGAACAAAAAGGTTTTACCTGCCTTGTTACTCTTTATCTTTATTTATTTTTTATGACGGCCTGCTTTCTTTGCTAGCTCTATTGTAGTTGAATTAAATCTGGAAGATCGTTTGATACTTTGCCTTGAAAACAGAAATTCATTTACATATTCGATGTAACTCAAGCTCTAGATCTCTGTGTTAATTGGCCACTCCATTTTTGTTTATATGAACCAATAACACAGGACCACGGGTTATAATGGATGGGAACAGGAATATACATACAATACATATGAGAGTAGTTAATGTGTGATAGCAGAGGACTCATTTTGACTGAGAAGATTCCATGCTTTCTTTTATCCGTTTCTTAATATGCTTTTTGCTTTCCAACTTTAAAGTCTGGTTTGTTTGACACTGCCTACCCTCCCAACTGAAAAAATCAACGAAATTGATCATGAACTAATTAACCCCAATACTAGCTCTCTTCTTGATTTATATCCTGAAGCAACGTAAATATCTGTCTCCTGTTAGCAGACAGCAGGTTGAGTCCCGGCAAGTCTTTGCAGAGAAGACCGAGTCTTGCTCAAGTTCGGGCCCCGATTTACCACTAACAAAGCATGTTGATCCTTCGCAAGAGAATGTGGATAAAGCATGTCTTAGCGAGTTGAAACCTACACATGTGCCTGCAGAAAGTGAATGGAGTGATATTCAAACCACAGAAGCCAGAATAGCTGATGTTAAGGAAGTCGCCCTTGATGCAGAAATGAACAGCCATGATATACCAGTGGTAAGTTTCCCTGGACATCAGGAGCACGGCTCTTCCAATCAGCCATAGGGCTCATCTACATTCCATTTGAAAGGAATCATCGTCTTTATGGGATAAAACGATATCGTTCACGAGGAAGTGCCATTTTTGTTTGTGCATCTCACTCGTTTGTCTTTTCCTTGTTTGATTAATCTTATTTGGATTGGTAACTATATTGACAAGGATAGTTTGTGGGTAAAGTGTTTTATGATCTGTTGAGCGAAAATGTACACGATAAAAAAGTAAAATTCGATCAGTTCGGCTTATAACTCTTCCCAATGTAGATTTTAGGTTGAGATACCTTTATATTAGGAGTTCGGAACCGATCCCATCGAAAATACCCTTAAAACCGGGTATAAAACATGGAGTTTTATGTATTCACAACCAAGAGGTTCATGCAACAACAATCTGCTTTTTACCCTAACCGTTCACCAACACTTTCGCAATGTCAAAACAATCTCTGCAAATGCTGAAATACGACTTTATAAATATCATGTGAATAAGATTCACTTGTTACTATCACTTGCATTATTTTTATATTGCACCATTAAGTTTTGTATCGGGTCTCGGTCTAAGCATCGAAGGGACAATGTCGGAACACTTCTGACGCTCTCTAACTTTTGTTCGTCCGTATATATACATATCACACTTCTGCTTAGCACCAATTTACACAGAAGTTTATGCTCAGCTTACGACATATCAATAAGGAGTATTTGGCTTATATTATGAAATAAACAACAAAACCCAAGAAAGATTTTATGATTCAATAATGTGATGTTATTATTGAAACATTTGTATACAAGTAAATAACAGATGAAATTAATTATTATATACTGTATTGTAAAGTTTTTGTAACAGTATTGTAATTATCTGTTTTCTCCACAACAAACATGTTTTTTTCCCGGTATGAATGATATAATATTATATTATACTGATATATCATTATACTGTAAAGATTTGGTTTGCTATGTACACATGAATTTTTTTATTTTTTGCATATGAAGTAAAATATTAAAAATATCAGAGTCATTCGACTAAAACTTTCACAAAAAACGACGTTTAGAAAAATAGACAACATATGGTTTTAAGAATGAACATGAACAAAGTTAAGAATATGATTTTTCGTTTGACTAAAAAAATTGAAATATAGCATATTCAATTTTTAACATTTGATCGAATTTTATTTATTTTTATATGTTTGAATGTGATTTTGCAAAAAAAATATTTAAAAATTGTACTATTCGAAAGAAATGGGATAGCCATCACCTGCAGCTACCAAAACGAGCTTTTGAAAATTTGTGTGCAAATTCCAACATATTTATTGTATTGTCGATACTTTGGATGTATATTTTAGTTACTATATGTTTTTTAATGAATAAATGATTTATAATATCACGTAAAAACAGTTTAAATGATATTTCAAATTAATATCGTGTGTTGAACTGAATATACGAATATAGTGATTAAAACAAAATATTAGACAATTGATTTTGGTGTATAAATTTAGTCGGGTAGACATCGTGTCAATAGTCCAAAAAAATAAAATCAATCAATAACAATTTACAATTATCATTTATATTTAAATATATTATCTATACTATTATATTAAGTGCGAGGACATAATAATAACTACCTAGATAGGACATCAATTTTTTTTTCCAATTTTACCTTTATATGATATTAATATTACACTTTTGTTTCTTGTTTTTTTTCTTGTTTTAATTTCAACCAAACTTTTATTTTTATTTATTTTTATTTCAACAATTCAAATATCAATTTAGTCCATACATAATTTGTCAAATTTCACTTTAGTCAATCGATAATAATAAAAAAGATTGTACACATACGCATCGCGTGTGATAGTAACTAGTTTATATGAAAAACAAGATTTCATGTCCATCAAATTATCATTATATTTAAATAAATTTGAAATTTTTCAAAGATAAATCCAATAAAAATCAGATAGATTTGAAATACAGGAAGTTTTTATGTGTGAGAATCGATCCATAAGCAACCAAAGCGGCTGCAATTAGGCCCGACCCTTCAAACCGCAGGTTCGGAACCCGGCCCACGCGCACTGCGAATTCCAAATTCCGGTTTCTATTAATATTCCGTTTTTGTCAATCGGGCCGTGCATTCTTCTCCACGCATTTCTTTCGATCATCTTCCATTTCCAGAATTATTCAGATCCCAGTCCCATACTTGATCCTCCTACTATACATAGAAATTTTGTAAAATCAAATTAAAACCCCATATTTTTGTCGTGATTGTGATTGTGACTGTGATTGTGAAAGCGGGGCTGAATCTTATCGTCGCGCCGTCGCCGCAGCTGATCCAGGTTCTTCATCTTCTCATCCCGCCGGGGAGTTCGACTTTTCGATTTTCTTCGCATGCGATTTAGGAATTTCCCCCTTTTGTCTCGACAATTAATCAATTTTTAGTTACTGTGTTTGGGAGTAAACTCTTGCTTTTAATTTTCGATTATTGAGTTTTCAAATCCCCGTCTCTAATTGCTGGCCTCCTTGATTCGTGCAATTCTTTTTTAGCTGATATGAACACGGTTTTAATTGATTTCTCTTCTTTGTCTTTTTTACTTCTTCTTCACTATTTAGGTAGGTAGAGGTTTTGGTGAGGTTGGTTCAATCTTCTGGATTCACCAAAAATAAATTGGCCTTCTCTATACCATCAAAATGGGGCATTGCTTAGCTAAGGTACTGTGTCAATGCACTACGTTATCGTGTGAACTATTCTTTCCTTGCGTTGTCATATTTGGATGTCCCGACCAGCTGTCCTTATTGCCCAAATGCATGTTTATCCGTGCATCAGCTGTCTCCCAAAATGTGGTTGAATGATTCGACTACTTTTTGTGTAAATTAATATTGAATTATCTCAGTTGTATCTTAAATGGTTTTTCGTTGATGTATCATGTATCATACATTATACCTGTCTTTTTTGTGAATTTTCTTTCAGAACTAAATTCACTTATTATGCATTTGAATTGAGTTATTTGAAATCATCGATTTCAAATTTAGTTTCATTATTAAATAAGTTAAATATAAAAAAACTAAAATACATCTTCTACTTGTTTACACTATTATTATACATATCACAATGAATTTCAAATTACTACAACATTATAAGGATTTGAAATTAATGTCGTTAGTATAATTGTATTGTAAATAAGTAGGATGATGAATTTGAATTTCTTTTGTGCAAGTTAACTAAAAAATGAAAATACGTCTAAATTCATGGATTTCAAATCCTTCCATGCAAATACAACATTATGTTTTGTGTTAACCCTTTAGGTATTCACGACGAAATTAGAAAAAAAAAAAAGGAAAGAAGTGAAATTTTGATGGTCACTGAAAGAATGAGATTTATTTTTTTGTTCAATTTCGTCATATTATCTATTTAATATTTTTCAAGGCACAATTCATTTAGTTGTTCTCATGAAACAGTAAATTTGCGTTACATGTGATCATTTTTTAATGCGTTCATGATATAATGGCATAATGAATGCTTTTGTGATATAATGACTTAATGTTTAGTTATGAATGGATAAAGAAAATAACAATGGTACTATAAAAAATATTATTTTATGGCGCAACAAGGCAATTGTTTTAGCTTGCAAAAATTTGTGTGCATACTCTGCTTGCTTCATATATATTGTGCTTATTAATTTACATACGCAAAGTGTGTGCGCGCCCGCAAGTTTTTATTATTTAAATATTGAACTAATGAAAGCCATTGCCATTTGCCCCCAATCTTTCCCCCAAACGACTCAGTAAACTTCTCGCCGATCATATAAGAGAGATTTGAATCAGCTTTTGATTTCCTCCATCTCCCACATACCACCAACACGGCGCAGAGTCCGGATTCTGCATCATATAAATCTAATGGATCAGGTTGTAGAAGAAGTGGAGAAGATCAAGGAAGATTTCCGAGAAACGTACACTCAAACTAGGAAGCACATCCACTCCATCCAAGAATATGGGAAAAGAATCACTGAACCAGATAACATTGAAGGAGAGGGGTCAAAAGATTCACTGCCAAGAATAAATGGGTTGGTTCAAGATGGAATTAAAATGCTGCAATCACTTCAGTTCAGGCTCGATCTCCTTGCCCCACAAATACCCTCTGTCGACGAAGCTGAAAAGGCGCAATCATTGGCTCAGTCTTGGCAAAATCAAATCCAGAGGTGCTAATTGATCCTTCTTGCGTTATTTTTTTCCCCTTCTTTGGGGTGTGGGTCCCTGTCCAGAAATTCAAAGAAAGCTTTTGTTTTTGGTGTGGGTTCAAGACTAATTGGATTTTAATGGATTTACAGAAGCATGCGTTGGATTTTTTAGAATTAGAGTGTTGGTAAATAATTCTTACAATAGCTCAAGGTTTCGTTGTTTTCTTGATAAAAATTGTATTCTTTTGTGTGTATGTTTTCCATAATCAAGCACATCTGTGAAGTACTTTATGACTTTGGTGGTGAAGATGTCTTTCTTGTGATTCCTGAGACCTCTTTAGATGTAGGCAGCCAAAAAGAAGAGTAACCGAAAGACAATACAGTTAGACATGGAATCTTGGGATATAAAATCTTGCTATTTCTCTGTTCATAACATATAATTTCTATTACATATCTCTTTTCAATCCAGCTACATTTTAATCAATCAGGTGGTTACGTAGGTATGTGGAGTATAATAGTATGTATTTTGTTTTAAATTTTTTGTCTTTTATTTAGTCTGCGGATGGATTTAAGGAATGCTAATTTGCAAGCAAAGGCAAACATGAAGAAAGCTGCTCAACAAGAGGTAAAGAGTTTATGCATGTATGTATAAGGTTGTTCAAGTAATTTTCTTATCCTTTTAGTATTCAGTTATGGATGTGAGTCGTTGCTGTTTTTACTTGTAAGTTGATATTCTTTTGGCTAATTCAGGAAAGAGTGAACGTTATTTCATCATCTTACAATCGAGAAATAGAATGTAACTTGATGCTATTGATTACAGAGAGAGCTTCTTTTGGGAGGTGGAGAAGAATCTACTACTCGAAGGCGAAATCTGCAGTATATTTACTAGTTGTCAAATACAATTGTGCATTTGGTGAATTTATAATATTCCTGGAATAAGACCATTGCAAGAGTGAAGTTTCTCTGTGATTGTTTTTCAGGACAAAAGCAGGGATGACTTCTGCTGCTGAAAGTATCACAGAGAGTCTTCGCCGTACTCGACAGCTTATGGTTCAGGTCATTATAACTCGTATATAACATTCTGTTGTTCATATATTATCAATTGTGATGTAATTTTCTTTCTCCATTGTGGTATAGGAGGTTGAAAGGAGTGCAAGCACTCTCATGACATTTGGTACGTCCCCAACCATTCAAGTGAGAAATTGATTGTTCTTATGTGTTTCTTCTATTCATGTGCTGGTTAACAGAGAGAAACTGCTGATGTTACTTCATATCCATTCTGTATAATTTTTAATGAATTTTACGTATCAGTATGCAAGCAATTAAAATCGAGGTATGAAGTACCACTATTAAATAGAATTGCAAGCACTCCATTGCATTCCCACGGATCAGTTTCTCTAATAGCATTCCTTTGCGATGATACTATACTTTCCCCTGAAGTCAGTATAATATCCTAGTCCCAAATATAATCTGAACTATTGTGTTATGTGAGTCCATTCACCGGTAATACTTATCTCCACCAAATTTGTGTTTTGACTCTCGGGGAAGACAAAGGTCATTCTCCAGACTTAGACAACATGTATATTGTATAAATTTGGCATGTTTGCAGAGGAATCAACTGGGGTACTAAGGAAGGCTGAGACTGAGTACAAGGGCCAACACTCTCTTCTGTCACGGACAAGAAACCTTCTTTCTACAATGCAGCGCAGGGATGTTATTGACAGGTTTCAACTGTTATTCTTAAATGTAATATCCAAATCTGTTTGTGTGCCACCTAATTTGTGTTTCTTTGTATGTTTGGGCAGAGTGATACTTCTCCTTGGCTTTCTTATCTTCTCGTTGGCTGTACTTTACGTTGTTTCAAAGCGCATTGGGTTACTCAAGTTGCAGAGGAAAGTAATGGAAGCTGTTAAAGCTGGCATCGTGGGATCAGAAAATTTTTTACCTTTGAATGATATGAATGTTGCACCAGTTCATCCCGAGCCGAATGTACCATTAGAGCAACGCATGCACGACGAACTTTGAATTCCTGTTTGATCATATTCTCATTTGATTTGTTGAAAGGGCAGATATCCGGTTGGGAATGGGTAGATAAGATGATCGAATTCTCAAAGGCAGAACCAAATTAGAGGAGAAATTTTGCTGCTTATTGCAGTATCAATTGTGTAAATTCCATATAAACCATGCCCGTTTCCTTATTTTAATTTTTGTGAAGAATATTATATCCTTTTTAAAATTAAATATTCATTTAACAATTGAATTGATTGATGTTATTATACGTGTATGTGTGTATATATTAGTTTATCCAATATCTAGAGATATCATTTTTAAAATATCTGTTTTATAATTATTATTGTTATATATATGGTCAAGGTTGAAGAGCTTACAACAATTAATATTTGGATCATAATATATTCATTATTATCAAATTATAAAATATTTCATTTTATTTAATAAAAAATTCATAAAAACATAATTTTAATAAATTTATAAATCTTATACAACTAAAAAATGCTAATAAAATATTTCTTTAAATTTATCTATATTTTAAAAATTCATTACCCATAACATAAAAAATAATCAAAAAATTTTATAAGACGGCTCACGAGTCAATTTTGTGATATAAATATTTTATTTGGGTCAATCATACAAAAATATTATTTTTTATTGTAAATATATACATGGTTGATCCGTCTCAACAAAAGACGTACTAAAAAATAATAACAAAAAAAACATTTTAAAATTTTTTAATTTTAACAATCTTTTATATTTTCAAATAAAAAATGTTTTATGGAAAAAAAATTTAATATATATGCACACCAATGGTGCATCGAGTGCCAATGCCACAAATATATATATATATTTTTTAAGATACAGCTAATACTTCCATTGAAGTTCGACTTCGAAGAAAAGCAAATGCAATAAAAAAAGACAAGGAGATTGAAGGAAAGCGACGAGTACACGCATTAATTAGAGATTCACAAATATTCTTATAGGAGCCAAGATGAATCAGACAAGCGTCGAAAACCCGCTTCCGGTTTCTTGAACGAATATTATCTCCAAAGAATTCAATCAAGAGTACAAAACCGTATAAAGAAAGAGAAAACCCATATTCGGCGCTTCTTTCTCTCCGATTGTCTTCTGGTATGTGTAGCAAAAATGATGTTTTGAATTTTCTTTTCTTTCTTTTTTTCCTTTTTTTTAAAGGTTTCTTCCGTGTCTTGTTGTGTTGATTCATTCTTAGATCATGATTACATTTATTTATTTCTAATTCTTGCTTGAAGAAATTTAAATTGTTGTATTGTTTTGGGGCGTGTTCTTCTTTAATTGTAATTGGTGGATTGCCTGAAAAGTTTCTTGGGTTTTGTTTCTTTTGTCTGAATGAAGAATAGGCAAGCTTTTTATGAGTTTTATTTTTTTATGCTAGAAAATCATGCACTGTTTCAACCAGCTTAATTATACCCTCGGGATTCTTGGCCTCGGTCTGCACTTGAGCTAGGCTTTGTTAACTTCAACAGATCCTTTATATAGGTAGAGGCATGATAGAGATAGTTGCTGCAAATTCAATTGTATTTTTTCATGATTAAAGTTATGTCCTGTATTGTGTTGACTTTTGGACGGGGTTGCTGGTTTAAGAACGACCTTTCATGAAGGAAAGGAGTGATTGAAGATGCTTTTGTTGAACATTTGTGGACTTTGCCTTGTCGGTCAAACATTACTTTTCTTTCTCATTACATGGATTAAGATGCTCACGATTTCAACCATTTCCATCATGATAAATTACTAGCACGAAATCAGGGACCTTTTTCATGTTCTTAGTTGGGCAAAGACTAGGACTTTTTCCAACCTTGAATGAGTTGGAATATTGAAATCAACGAAGATTCTCCACACCAAATTATCAGCTAAGGTCTACCCAATTGATTCATAATCTATTTTTTATTTGACTTTTAGTATTGTTTTTATTGCAAATATGTTAAATTGGGATCCAGCTTTGAGGGAACCTTAAGAATACAGCAACTCTGGTGCTCGAGCAGGAACATAGATTGACGCTGCCATTTGAATAGACTAATATGGTGATCAGATCTACCCAAAGTATATTTGATCTTCTTCTGCAGAACTATGCATTTACTGATTCCCGTGTTGCCTACTCTTCTGTCGTCATTGGCATTCTCGCATGCAAAATGGTACGAAAACATAAGTCCTTTCCATGAATCAAATCTCAGTATTTTTTAACTGATTATGTTCATTGAATCACGTCCCTGTTTTGGTTAGTGATTTCCTATTCTCCTTAGCTCTGGAATGCACGAAATCTCATGATTCTAATGAGTCGTTTTGTTGATGTTTAGGTTTATGGTCTTAGCCGGATGATTGGTGCAATTTACTTCAAAAGCTATTCTGGCCTTCCAAAATCTCAACAAATTGAATGGAATAACCGGTGACTTTTATCCCCTGAAATTCACCTCAATTAACATTCTTTGCTTGAATTTTAAATTATGTTTCCCTATTTTGCAGTGCCATGTCGACACTTCATGCATTATTTATTACGACTGTGTCATTGTACTTTGTATTCTGGTCAGATCTCTACTCTAACGACGAGGTTCTTGGTCCAATTACTCTTCGACGTTCGACATTGTCGTCATTTGCTTTGGGAGTGAGTATTTCTTTTTCTAGACATGAAATTTTCAGCGTATTTATGCTGAGTCCATGTCTATGAGAGGAGAAACATCCATTTCCGAATATCTTTACGACTATTATAGGATGTTAATGATTTGAAATTTGTTCTGCTTTATTTGATTGAAGATTTATTTGATTAAATATTTTTAAAGCCCCCTGATTGGTGAGCATTGACTTCCATGTTTCCAGCGGGTTTGTGATATTTATACAACTACTTAAAGATATGAAAAAAATATTGCATGCCTAAATGCCTTCAATCTACAAAAAATTTGGTGTATGAGATGCAGTTTCAGACTTGAGTTTTCCAAGAGTTCATTTTCATCTTTCTTTGATAGGTTTCTGCCGGTTATTTCTTTTCTGATCTCGGCATGATAATTTGGTTTTATCCTTCTTTAGGTGGGATGGAATATGTAAGTGCCTTTGCTTCTGTTATGTACTTCTGCTATGAACACTCCACACGAAACTTTCAAAATTGGTAATGGTTTCGATCATTCAGGTTATTCACCATCTTCTCTCTGTGGTGGGTGTGAGCTACGCCATGTTGACCGGTGAAGCACAGGTTTACACTTACATGGTTTTAACATCCGAGGCAACCACACCTTGGATCAATTTGAGATGGTAAAATTTCAGGTTTTGTTGGAAGTTTGGTCGCATCTGCAGTCATTTTGATGTTCTTCGACTCTTTCTTTCGAACAGGTATCTTGATGAAGCTGGAATGAAGAATTCCCGTCTATATCTTACGAATGGGATCATAATATTCTTATCGTGGCTGGTAAACGAATCTATTATACCTTTTCTATTTCCCTTTTGGGGATCAATTTCATGTGCAAATCTTGTTTGATCAGCCTCTAAGTATGGTTTTAAACGCCATGTTTGCAGGTTGCAAGAATTTTGTTGTTCGTTTATTTGTTTTATCACACGTATGTGCATTATGGTCAGGTAATTCCACCAACTTCGCAGTTTTGCCATATATTTACATTGACATGTTTTGTATTAATTAAAGAGATAAATGAAGGATTTGCATTTATGCTACCCTCCTTTCTGGAATACAACAGGTGAAGCAAATGCATGCAAGTGGAGTGGTGTTGGTAATTGTGGTTCCCTTTATTATCTCTGTGATGAATTTTGTTTGGTTTGGGAAAATATTCAAAGGGCTTAAGAAAACTTTAGCCAAGAGGAAGAAGAGCCAGTGAATGGGAATTGTGAACATAATATCATCACTCACTAAATCTGTGAATATTTGGAGAATCAAAAAGCAAAAGAGCTGTTATAATATATCTTTTATTTATTTGTATGTTAAGACATTCACAGGTTATTTCGTATGTTGTACAGATTAAGACAGGGACTTGCACTCACTTCATTGTCCCCCCCCCCCACCCCTTCTTCTTGGCCTCCAAGGAATGAACAGTGTTTCCAAGGAATGAACAGTGTTTCCAATTGATCTAATAAAAAAATCGACAAAATGCGTACAATAATGTTACCACATTTTCAAGTAAGAGAAATATTAAAAATTATGCTATTAAATCAAAATGATGATTTAAACATGTATAATTTTTAATTTGTATTTTTATCTTTATGCTCAATGACAAGTACTGATAAATTTTAATTAAAATAAAGGTAATTTTGTGTGTGTGTGTTGAAATCTCTCTGAAGCAAGATTCTCAAGTACAATGCTGTATTTTCAGTAACCTTTATGCAATCTTGTCATTTACTGTGTTTTTATAAAATTATTCTTTAAAATATGTTTTTAAACATTGAGGATTCAGATCACAATATAACTTTAATTTTATTTTATTTTCAATAAGATAATTTTTATTTTTTAATGAGTTTGTGAATTATTCTAAAATTTGAAAAATAATTTATTGTAACCGAGTTTTTTATTTTGGTTAGCAAAAATTAGCGTGAAATATATTGTTTTATTATTCTACAAATAAAAATATTTTCACCAGAAAATATGAATTATGAGAGAGAATTCATATCCTAAACCTCAGTCAGTATGAATGAGATAGTTTTTATTTTAGATGTCAATTGGTATAAGAGTTTATTTGTTTGAGTAGGTCTATTGTGAAACGGTCTCACAAATCTTTATCTGTGAGACGGATCAACCCTACCGATATTCACAATAAAAAATAATACTCTAAGCATAAAAGGTAATACTTTTTCATGGATGACCCAAATAAGAGATCCGTCTCACAAAATACGACCCGTGAAACCGTCTCACACAAGTTTTTGCCTATTTGTTTATTCAATTTTAATAAGTTTTAAAATTTGGAAAAAAAAAATAATTTATAATCTCAGATTGAGTTATTTATTTAGTTTTTGCTTTGTGAAATTTAAAGGGAAATACATTTTTTATGAGGAATCTGTAAAAAATACTTATTTTTTTTATAATTTCTAAATTATAGGATAGGGATGACTCGAATTTGAGCCACTTGCAGAGAGAAAGTGTGGCGCCCCAAACCTCGCCATGTAATCATACAACATGTGACGTCATATGCATAAAAATTTTCTTTTCAACGACGTAATAATATAATGCATATACGACAAAATAGTGCAATCACCACACTATCTACATCAGTGTAGCAGAAACAATATAATAAATACACACATACAACTCAAATAAGACAATAAACTATACTGTCTCTATCTACTATCAACTACATGACTGTTTGACTAGACACACCTAGTCCTTCACCACTATTCTGTCTCACAGCAGAGTCTTGTAACCTGTCCAACAGAAACAGCCCCCAAAGGGTGAGCATACACAACAATCATCATCGTAATACATAACAGTTATATTATCAACAATATAAAATATAACTGGAATGATAACAGAAATACTCCCTTTGCTGTCTCTGGACAATCAAACCACCAACGATATCAACGTCATCACTCCCATACTACTGCAACAACAACATCGACGATACGTCGCACCCCAACACCGGCGACAGCAATATCGTCGAACGAATAACATCAACGATACGTCGCACCCCTACTCCGGCGACAGCAATATCGTTGAACGAATAACATCGACGATACGTCGCACCCCAACACCGGCGACAGCGATATCGTCGAACGAACAACATCAACGTGACGTCTCCCAACAAACAACAACCAACAATATCAACGATAATAAACAACAACAGATATAATATCAAATCACCCAATACCAGTGATTTATCATCGTTCAACGCAATAGTATTCATCAATACTAAACAATAACAACATATGCTCGTACGTCAACACGTACCTGATAATCGAGTATATATAAAATCTGGCTATTTCTTTGATCCCGAGGCTTGTGTTGTATCTAAATAATTCAACAACAATTATCAGATCATTATCACCGTATCAATACAATCATAACATCCTCAATATACAACATCAAATAGCCCAACAATAATTAATTCAACAACATATAAAACTCGATTATAAATTCTTATCGTTCATCAATTTAATATTCTAGAGTATTTAATTCACAATACTACCATCAAATACAC
>NC_133306.1:2250909-2254311 GCF_012295235.1 Primulina huaijiensis
AACTTGTACTATTTACTTCAGACATTACAGAAAGTGGATGAGACAACTTAACGATGAGACAACTTAACCCAAAAAAATGCTTATAACCTACTTTAATCAAGGATATGTCCTTGTGTCATAATTTAATAGTAATATAATATAATATATAATATTTAACATTTTAACACCGGTATATCATTTTAGACTAGTCAAACGATCAAATTTGTCAAAACTCAAAACATGAAACTTCTATATCTTTGAGTTTTCTACGTTATATCCAAATTTCAAATCATTTGGACTTCATATGACCAAAATATGTCATCTTTCATTCTTTAAAAAAAAATCCTTAATTATTTAGTAATCTCAAATTACTAAATCACAACTTGTACTATTTACTTCAGACATTACAGAAAGTGGATGAGACAACTTAACGATGAGACAACTTAACCCAAAAAAATGCTTATAACCTACTTTAATCAAGGATATGTCCTTGTGTCATAATTTAATAGTAATATAATATAATATATAATATTTAACATTTTAACACCGGTATATCATTTTAGACTAGTCAAACGATCAAATTTGTCAAAACTCAAAACATGAAACTTCTATATCTTTGAGTTTTCTACGTTATATCCAAATTTCAAATCATTTGGACTTCATATGACCAAAATATGTCATCTTTCATTCTTTAAAAAAAAATCCTTAATTATTTAGTAATCTCAAATTACTAAATCACAACTTGTACTATTTACTTCAGACATTATAGAAAGTGGATGAGACAACTTAACGATGAGACAACTTAACCCAAAAAAATGCTTATAACCTACTTTAATCAAGGATATGTCCTTGTGTCATAATTTAATAGTAAGGGGTCATTAGTTTGAGAAAAATATAGTTTTCACTCCTCAATCATCTCAAAAGTCCAAAATACTCCCAAACTCAAAGTGGTCCCTTCTCTCTTTTGACAAACATGTAATTGATTTTGTTCATCTTCAACCTTTTTCTCCCAACCAAATTTCTCTGTGTTTTTGTCTAAAAATAAGACATTCCATAATTTCAAGCACCTTAAATCATAATTTGTTGTTGTCTAATCGCTGGACGCTGGTGGAACCCTTTACTTGATTTTATGCGACAAATAGCTTGTTAATTCTTGAATCTGGTGATAATTGTTTGCTTTTGCAATTTTCTCTCTAAAATCTTGAAGATAAAAACTTGTGTGAGACGATCTCACGGGTCGTATTTTGTGCGACGGATCTCTTAATTGAGTCATCCATGAAAAAATATTACTTTTTATGCTAAGAGTATTACTTTTCTTTGTAAATATTGATAGAATTGACCCGTCCAACAGATAAAGATTTGTGAGACTGTCTCACAAGAGACTTATTCAATCTTGAAAAGAACACAACAATAGATTAAGGTAAGAAAATAAATCAATGTCCTCCAACTTGTAATTGTATGAAGCTAACATAAATTGACTACTTTAAATCAAGTATAGGGAATATTATGTTTCGATCATTTGATACTGTTGACCATAGTTGAGTACTATTACACATAAATTTAGCATTATAGACAATAATTGAGTAGTCTTAATTGAGTAATATTGGACTCCAAATAATTATAATTGATACACTATTACATCATATTTCATATCAAATTTGTTCCAATTAATTTATTATCGTTATTTTTTTACTTTAATTTCGCGATTTTTGTGAAATTAGGCTTAGCAAGTCTATTAGTGAGAAGTTTATTCACTTTCTCTAAACAACTCATCAGCCCTAACATATATTGATATGAGAATGATGCTTGAATTCAATGTTCAAATAACAAATCTTATTTGGTTTGCAAATACCCAATTTTTATTCGATAATGATTAATTTCTCATAAATAATGAATAATTATGTTAAAATTGCACTCAATTGGGCCCTCCAATAGCGTATCCGAGTTTGTTGAGTAGATAATCTCTTGACAAATAGTCAGAATTTCGATTCCTCATACCAACACATAATCGGACAAACATGTCACATAAGATTTGCTCAATGCGGTTTACATGACAAGTGTGATTTGCAGACTATTGTGTTAACCCGAGAAGTTTATCTAGTGTATATTGATATGCAACAGCTACAAATTCCAACGTCATAAAAAAATTGCATTCAATTGGTTATTAAATTCAGTAGTCAAATCATATATTTGATTTGAGGGTATCTAATATCTTCATGATAACGACTAATTGGTGCTAAATAATTGCTAAATATTATATAATTGTATTCAATTTGTGTTTAAATATAGTAGCCAAACGACCCTACTAACACTCAATTACAATTAATAAATATCGTTTATCAATAGACAAAAACTTGTGTGAGACGGTCTCACGGGTCATATATGTGAGACGGATCTCTTATTTGGGTCATCCATGAAAAAATATTACTTTTTATGTTAAAAGTATTACTTTTTATTGTGAATATTGGTAGTGTTGATCCGTCTCACAGATTAAGATCCGTGAGACGGTCTCACATAAGACCCACTCTTATCAATATCCAATTGTTGTCAAATAGTGTACACATATAATAATGCCTGAAAATTATATAGTAATGTCAAATTGTTGTCAGATAATCTAAAATTATTGTCTAACATTAGTCGATGATAGTCGACACACAAAGTACTTAATCATTGTCTGATTATGTCCATTAAAACCCAATTGTATAAAATTATAATGTAATATTGTCCGAATAATATAATATATAAGGGTAACATTGACTTTTAAGATATATTTAGGTAAAAAAATGGTAATCTTGTGTCCAAGAGGGAGCCCAAAGCTGCAACAGGGGGACTTGAAAAATAACAAATTCTGACTTAGGGACTGCACGATAAATGAAAAATTGCTTTGGGTTTTTTTGGAATTTGCTTTGTTTTTTTATTATGCTACAAATAAAATTACTTCTTTTTCCGAAAATCTATGCTATTTTATTAAAATTGAGACACTTAGAGTAACTAAATTTGATGACATGATCCGTTTTAATAATTATATATATTAATAAAATATTAAAATTTTAATTCAAGTCATATGTAGTTCAGCAAATAGAGTCAATGTTTCTTTGGGTTTAGGTTCTAGGCTCAATTTTTACTGAGATCAATTTTTTATTCTTTTATTTTTCAATTTATTTTTTAATTTATATATCAAAATTATAATGTAGACCCTCACTATTTCTTATAATTATATTTGATCCTCATTTAAATATAAATCAAATGAATTATAAAAAATATTGCGTGCGTCGGTACATTAATATGAATTATGGCATCGGTCCATCCACCGTTTTGGCGTTGGTTCATTTTGGCGACAAAACAGCCAATCCAAGAGCTTCGGGTTCAAACTTAATTCATAGAATCCAGACATCCAATCCAAGTCACATTCATGTCATATAT
>NC_133306.1:2261821-2368093 GCF_012295235.1 Primulina huaijiensis
GACTAATTTAATTTAATTATTGTAAATTTATTAATAATTATTATTTATATTATTATTTAAATTTATTAATAATAAAACATTAGTCATAATTAAAAATATATTAAATAAAATATAATAAGTAATATATGTAAAATAAAAGGAATATTTCGAGAATATTCTTTTTGGTGTAAGATTTGAAGTAAATGGGTTGGAGATGGATGTTTTTGGTGCAGAATTCGCATTATTTTAGTGTAAAATTTGCACCAAAACAGATTTTATGGTTAGAGATGGCTTTAGGTTACCAATCTACTCTAATTATTAAAAACCAATTGAACTAACACTAAATTGAATTGATTTTATTGCAGTTTGTTATTAAAAATCCAAAGTCTGAGTCTTTCATCCAGTAGGCTAACAGGCAAACTCTGCTTGTCTTCGGATAGTGTGCAAGAAACTACTGGTTGGTCCTCTATCTACAATGTATATATCTCGCGGAATTTGATATCAATTCGAGCAAAAGTATCCTGCTTTCATCGCAAACGGTTATAAGATCTTTCCCATCGGAAGTTACGCACGGTTCAGCTATCCTCATAGTTCTATGCCCTGGCAAAACTTCTACTTCCTTTCCTTCTGGATCCGACACGATGATCCTTTTGTCATTAACAACGGTTTTTGAAAAACCGTCGCAAATTATAGCTACAACAACAGTGAAAAACCTTGTTTTTGAAAGAACCCTTTAACAACAGTGGTTTAACAACAGTTTTAATAAAAGCTCGTATGTTGTATTTTTTGTAGTGCAACATGTATTTCGGATGTACAAGATTTGTAATATACCAGAGGGACATTCCAGGTCATGACAAGGAAAGTGACAACAACAGCAGCATCGACGACCAAAAAAATTGAAACGAAACTGTGTACAAATTAAATATTCCCAACCAAAATCGTAGATCAGAATGCAAAATAGTTTCAGCCCAAAGATTTTCATCAAGATTGTACAAACTCGTTTAATCAAGATTGGCGTAAGTAGTTACAATCTACCAACTCAAGATCGAGAATAACAACCCGGATAAACAGCAGAAGATCAAGAATTGCCCCAGGAAAAACTGGCGGCGCCACACAATCTTCAATGGCGGAGAGCGATTCATCAGAAAGGAGAGAGGTTTAGAAGTGGGAACATGGTAAATTCTTGAGCGTGGAGAGGAGATTATGAGTTTTTTCTGTCAAAAATTGGTTATGCACGCACGCACGCAAGTGACGCAAGTACATTTTAAATATCAGCTTCATTGGCTAGCCAATTTTTAAAGATATTAATTCATTTATTTACATTAATAATTATTAAACTTAATATAAGTTTAAAAAATTTGAATTTAATATTTTATAGATACATTTAAATTTAAAATAAACACAATGAGATCAAATAATAGATTAACAGTAATTGGCAAAAATGTGTGGGGACAGCCAATATAAGAGTCAATTTGGTTACTAAACATTTTTTATTCTCATATATGAATAATTTATTATTCCATATAGTTGTATATTAAACAAAACAAATCAAATCAAATTGTATAATAAATCATACGTATCTAAAATAAATTAAATCACAAAATCATTCGAAATGATCGTGATTTAATATGTTTTAAAAAGTATTGCAATCTTCTAAATAATTTCTTGTGATATGTAACGACTGAATCTAAATTTCATTAATTTACTTTAACATGAATTATATGTTTCTATCGAGTATTTCTATCATTTGATAGTGTCAAGTTATCAACATGTTTACACAAACTCCTCATACATGATTTCACGGTCGAACTCGAATATATGATGGATATGTTAAAATAATATCGAAGTCGAGTTTTTAGAGCTCGATCTCGAGTAGTCGATATGTTGTTGAGTCAAGCTCTAGTAACTTGAAAATTAATATTCGAACTCGAATCGATTATACTTATATTTTTATTTTTAAATATGAATTGAAACATATTTCATAAAAATATATATGTGAATGTCTTAAAAGAGACCTAATATTAAGTTTATAAAGGTCACCCAATGCATAAATAATATGAATTACAATTTGAAAATTTGCATTCGATAAATACCCACACTTATAATATATAAATATAAATAAATTAATAATAATGATGCTAATAAAATAAATAAGAGTAATGATTATAATTACAAATTTTCATTCGATAATTGGATGATAATTATTATTTTTATTTTCCAAACCAGAAGTAATAATTTTAAAAAATATGTGATAAAATGTAGCAACGTATCATATATACTAATATATTCAAGACAATTTCCAATAATATTAACAATTTAAAAAATGGTGGCGAAAATTCCAATCACGCTCATCACAAACCAGCCACAGCGGATTCTTTCTCTATCATTGCTTGAATTTTTGTCCGCCGCCGCCTCGTCGTCGGTGGAGGGACTTGGAGATTCGGCGACGTTGCCGCTCTTCGATTTGGATAACGGATCCACCTTGAACAGCTGCCTCGGCAGTAAAACCCTATCGATTTTGAAAACAGATAAAGGATCTGCATCGATTAAAGTTCCTTTGATCGTGGCCGTGTTGACTTTTGTTTCCAGTTTCACGTTGTCTCCGTCGTTTAGTACGGTGAGATCGTATTTGTTTGCTCCTTCAGTAGCTAAAGTGTTCACCAATCCGCTGCTCGATCTGAGCATTCCGAGCGAATTGTAGGTCGGAATGGCGTGATACAGAACCACTGAAGTTCTTCCGTCGGAGGTTAAATTTGTGTAGCTAGGCATGAAGGATTTTAGGGCGTCGTCGGAAGGGCAGAAGATCGTTAATCCGCCTACGACACTTTGAAGATAAGTGTCTTCGGTCCCTTCCGCTCGGATCAAATCGGAAAACGCTTTGCAACCTTGCTTCGCCATGAGCGAAGTTACGTTCACGTCCGTGGGGGCGGAAGACGGAGCTTCGGCTTCCGGAGACGTTAAAATGTGACTGATTTGGATAACTGAGATATCATACGGTAAATCTCCTATGGTCTTGACGAAGGTTGCCATCGGCTGATTTTCGCTGCTGTCGACGGGTAAGAAGCCAACTTTCCCGCCTTTAATGTCAGTGATGTCGACGTATCCAGATGTCCCGGCAGCCTCCCCTGTTGCCTGAAACAGGGAGGAGGTGGTGGTGGATCCCTTCGGCATCTGGTGGAGTTTCTTGGAACTGAAGTAATCAGCGAAGATGTGAAGGGAAAGAATGTTTTTGATGGTGTAGAGTGGATAATTCTTGGAGATCAAGTCGTCCATGGCTGCATTGTCGACAGCACACACGGTGATGGTGCGGCGGAGGTTGATCTCCGCCGCTAAGTGCGTGACGGTGAGGTAGTGGTTGAAGGTGGACAAGTCCGGGTACCCGGCAAGTATATGGGTGATATTGTGTGCATGTGCCGTGGCGGGAAGGGACAGCACTAGTGGAAGAAGGCGAAGAATCAAGATTCTTAGCTGCATGGTTTCCACTAATCTTCCCCTCTTGAGATTTTTTTGATGATGAAAAATGCTACCAAGGTATGTGTATTTATATATAATATAATTGTTATTTATCTCATATCGATTTGATAAAATTCTTGAAAGTTCTATATATAAGTTTGGACAATCTTCTCTTCTTGAACTAGTTTTTGATGTTGAGTTAAATCCAAGTCTCAATCTTAACATATTATCAGAGCTCAAGTTCCACCGTTATATGTTGGACCGTCAATAGTTGGGTTATTATTCGTAAACTTCACTCTCTAGATATTCATTCTTGGGCATGAGATGAGTGCATTAAGATAAAATTCTTAACAATAACACATCACATAATTAAATTTGATTTGGTTTTTAATGTGTCGGTTACTAATCTTTTTAGTGTGGTGTGAAGTGGGTATTATGTTATTGTCGCAGCATTTATCTGAAGGTATTATGTAGTTATCGTTGGCTAACTTTTTGTCCATATTGTGTGATCATAAATCCCAAATAATACAATACAATATATTTTCTTTTGACAAAAAGCTGTGTGATCGTATTTTGTGAGACAGATATCTTATTTGGGTCATCCATGAAAAAATATTACTTTTTATGCTAAGAGTATTATTTTTTATTGTGAATATCGATAGGGTTGACATGTCTCACAAACCTATTTTTTTCTTTTAGCTACCCACTTCCTTTTAAATTTGTTTGATAGTTCATTAATTTGGTTCCTAAGATAAAATGACGAATTAAACCAAACGATTCCATTGTTCACGTTAGCTCCCTATTAGATTTCAAATTATTGTTTTTAGTTTTTACAGCTGTTTAAATATCCAATATTTCATAATTGTGGGAATCTTCAGCCCACAACAAAGGTCTTTTTATATGATAAATAAATACTCCACACCTACTTATTTAATTTTATCATTTTCTATTGAAAGAAAATGATGGTAATTACCTTAATCTTTTAGCTAAACCATTTAATTAATGGTCTACTGTGGTTACTTGTCGGTTTTGCAAGTTGGAAAGTAGTAGATTTTTTAATTTTAATTTGTCTATATTTTTTTTAAAAAAAAAAACGAATTTCAGTGCCAAAATATAAGAAAATCAAAGATAAACAGTATAATGATTAGAAAAGCTGATTATATATAACTTATACTACATAATTCTCATGTCAAGATTGAAGATTCAATGATTGAAGTATTATGTTTTTTTTTTAAATTTAAATTTAATCTATGATCATTTCTCTATGACACGCATATAACATATTTGTCTACGTAAACAAAATTATTATTTAATTTTGGGAGACTATTTCATGTTATAATTCTAATAATACATCCTTGATCAAATATACTTTTATTTAATTATGATTTTTTTTTGTCTCTTACAAAACAAAAACAAATATTAAAAGTAATCTTGGGTAATGCGAAATATTAGATAATTTCCTATTTTTTCACACGACAAACTGATTATTGAAATTGAATTCTTGTTAATCTTGAAACTTTAGTATTGATATTTTTATTGAGAAGGAATTAATAAATAAATTAAAAAAAGCAAAGATATAACCACCAAGGTAAAAAAAAAATGTACACACCCCCGGGTTAGAAAAAGAGAAAATTTTAGTGGAAAAACGTGCAAGTTAAAAAAATACCCCAACTTAGATAAGACAAATTTTGTGTAAAACGATCTCACGGGTCGTATTTTGTGAGACATATATCTTATTTATGTCATCTATGAAAAAATATTACTTTTTATGCTAAAAGTATTATTTTTTATTGTTAATATTAGTAGGATTGACCCGTATCACAAAAGACCTACTCCTTAAGTAAAAACACACACATCTCAGGCAACAATCTGGACAGTAAAGTGGAACAGTTGAAATTTATTTCGAACATCTCAATCTCAAACCACGGGCATGTTTTTAGCATATTCAATGCTGAGTTATATATAAAACATTTTATTCAAAAATAATGGATAATGTATTCCTCACATCATCATTATTTGCAAAATTTCTAGGAGTTCGAATCGGGAATGAGATGTAATTAATCAACAACCTCAATAAGGGTTGTCTCATAATCGCTGGGTGCCTCAAATCCATGCAAGTTCATGACAGTTGCAGCCACGTTGGCTAGACCACCAGTGGGAACATCTTTGCGGAATCTCACGCCAGGTGCCAGCCCAGGGCCACCAATAGCAATTGGAACCTACATAGAAGTTGAATATGCATGTAAAATCAAGAATTCATAATCTGATAACTGGAAACTATATGCGGATCACTTGGTTGAACCATTCAAAATGAGTGATGGATTGGATTATTTCTTTTATAGACTTCTAAATGATCAATAGGTACGGTTCATACCCCGATCAACCAAAGAATATATCCATAAGAACATATCTTTCCAATCAAATTTTTTTCTCAAGTCACATAACAGGTTATGGTTAAGGCAGTTGTTAGTGAAAAATGTGTGGCAGCCACAATCAGGAATTCACACGCAGCACAATTTTTTCTCCATAGTAGTTGATCTACAGCATGAAAACGAGAAGTATTGAGTTAAACCACACTGGTTCCAGAGTGTGAGAAGTATGTATTTGAATTTTTCCCTCCTTGTCAAGAAGTGGCTCTCCTTTCTTGTTCCTTTTCACCATGTCCTCAGCATTTCCATGATCAGCAGTAACAACATAGATTCCACCCACTTGCTCTATTGCGTCAAGGATCATCTACCCAAATTAACAATTAATAGGTCATTATAACTATGTCACAGCTTCAATAAAGTAAATTTTCAAGTGGTTGATAATGTAACAAGTGCAGCATATAAGTAGGAAACTGAGTCGCCTCTTTGAGTTGCATTTCATCACCATGAATTTTTATATTTATCAAGCATTTTGGTGAAATTTAGTACAAAAGTGATCACACTTTCAGGATCATCGAATTAGGCAGCAGATTTTGACTGTCGTTGCGCTATCATTTAATCCATCAGCATAATACAGATAAAAGAAGTTCTCCAAACTCCAGGAATATTTCAATTTTTATGGAAAAGAAAAGTCATCTTGGACTCTAAAGTCTCATAAATACAATGTCCGCAAAAGATTAGGACATCCAAACTGTAATTCTGAGATACAACCTAAAGGTTATCTTGCCGCGTGTAGCATAAAAATACCATCGCCAATGCGTAAAAATAGCATGGGACACTATAATTTATTGGTCTTCCTCAATCAAAGGTATGCTACAACCGTTGCTTGAATCAACATAAATTCAACATCCGAATCAAATAGTAGAATTAACATACCTTCACAGCATCATCAGCAACCTTGCAAGCCACAACTGTTGCTTCAATATCACCAGTATGTCCCACCATGTCACCATTAGGGAGGTTGACACGTACCTTCGGAATAAACCACGTTAAAACTAATATTAACTCGCCAATAAGATTTTTCTTAAACAAGCAATTGACCAGAAACAAGACATTGATGGATTGATTACCTGGTCAAATTTACGGCTGAGAATTGCATCCCTTGCCTTCTCAGCAATCTCCAAGGCCTTCATCTTCGGCTTGACATTGAAGGTGATACCAGAATCACTAGGAATTTCAACATATTCTTCCATTGCAGGGTTGAAGTATCCTGAGCGATTTCCATTCCAGAAAAAGGTGACATGACCAAATTTAACTGTTTCACTGTAAAAAAACCATGGTAAATGACTTAATAGAATGACGGGCTAAAATGAAATCTAGTTCGTGACATACACATTGAATCTAAGTATGAATCCGCATGCAAAAAGCTAGGCAGATCTTTTAAGAATAAGAATTTATAGGTTTTTCGTCAAAAAAAGTGAGGCCGCTGACTTTGTGTTTTTTTTAGAGCTTTGGAAGTTTTAATTGTAAACAAATTACCTGCAAGCAAAAGTACGAATGCCATTATTCACCAAATATTCTCCTGATGTCCGTTCAATATCTGGAGGAGAAACAAGGTAGCGACTTGGAAGTTTCAGCTCACCATCATATTGAAGCATTCCAGCATAACGAATTTTAGGAAATCGAACCCGATCAAATTTATCGAAGTCCTCATACTCGAGAGCCTTAGCTATCATTACCACGCGATCAGCACGAAAATTGAAAGTCAGAACGGCATCACCATCGACGATAGGTCCAACAGCTTTTCCACTATCATCAACAATAACAAATGGAGGTAAATACTGATCATTTGTATTAGGAATCTCTCTCAGCTTCTTGACAGCTTCAACAGGACTCTTAAACTTGTGTGGTGCTTCTCCAAGTACTTGGGCATCCCAACCTCGTTTTACAACATCCCAATCATTCTGAAAATATTTAGAAAAATATGGGTACATGAGAAACAGAACCAAAGGCTTGGTAACCAACTAGAGAGTATTATGTGCAATCAGACATTTTTACAACACTCATCAAATAGAAAGAAAGCAATGAGAGTTTAAAAGGCATCCTCTTCATGGTTAACGAATCATATTTAACTGTGACATCCTCCAATTAAAGACCACTGGTCATCAGATCAAGCATGATGGAACAGGGTAGAAAGAAATACACAGTGGAGATGAAAGATGAGGTGGAAGTAGAAATAATTGTAAGTGATAACAAAGAGGCTAGTCCAGCAAAAATGAACTTAAAGATAAATATCACAAGACCCTCAAACAAGACAAAGGAATTATGGGCCCAATAGTTATCTTTTACTCCAATGATGAAAATAGGTAGGGTCGAGAAAGTCTGCCCAATTAAACCCTCTTATCACCTCAAAAGTGCAATTTTCCAGTGCAGATTGTTTTGGTCCTAGAAGCCAAGCAATTCTTAGATACACAAAAATCATGCAAAATAAGTCAAGGCAGCCACAAGTTATGTTAACATATTCCTGAATGCATAAATACAAAAATTGATGTGAATGATTAGGCCAAAACAGAAAATGAATGTTTCACCTCATAACGATCCATAGTAACATACATGCGACCTCCACCGGATGCAATCTGGGCATCAACACCTTTATCACGCAGTTCTGCAAGATCATTTTCAAGAGTTTCAGTGAAGTCTACACTTGTACCATCCAATGCATCACGTCCGTCCGTGAGAATATGAACACGAATTCTTTTAGCACCACACTCACTAACTCCTTTAAGCAGCAACTGCACACCCAATCGTAAGTTCACATAAGTGTTTCTTATATGTTAAAAACTATGTCTGCATAAGAAGAGGGGGTTAAAAAGGAAACAATCAAGTATTTAAGAAATTTGAAGCAATGAAAGCAGAGGAAGAAAAAATTATTTTCTAGATGGAACACGGAAGCGTATGAAATTTAAACACTTGGAATACCTGCAACTGATTGAGCCTAGAGTGGACGCCACCATCACTTAATAATCCAATGAGGTGTAGCGTTCCTGTTTCAAATGATTCTTTGATGTGCTTGAAACCATCTCCTTCATAGATTTTGCCAGATTCCAGAGCACGATCCACGAGCTTTGCTCTACATACAGAGACACACACACAAAATGTTACATGTGCTAACCTTCAGGTTCACAAACTCGGTCAAGAAAGACTTTGCCAGTCCCACTTGGTAAGATAAAAAAGCAATATTTATTTGGCAACTGAACCTTTTAAAAGCTGATGGAATAGTTTCAGCAACTGTGGACAACATGACAAAAGGCACAAGAATGATCGAAAACTGTAACATATTTTTCTAGACTCCAATTAACTACCATGCTTTTTGATCTTGACCTGATGTTAGGAACAATAATTGTTAAAAGAGATTAATTATTTTGTAAAAACGTGTTTTTCTGATATAGCACTTTAATTTTGTATATAAGAGGTTAGTTGTCGGTTAATAGTAAGAGAACAACATTTTTCTTTCATATTGAAATTCTGGAGCAATGGTTCTCCGTTTTTTCCTTCTCCAATTTTGATTTCAACATGGTATCAGAGCTTCTCCTTTAGATTTGATTTTTTCATTACTCGATCCTCGTTGCTTACAGGATCTGTATCTTCTTCGAATCGAGTGTACTACAATCAGCTTCAACTGGAATGGCGTCTTCTGTAATCGATGTTCTCGATCCGCTTCATGTTAATCCGTCCGACACACCAGGGCTCAATTTGATAAATGAGCAACTAATTGGCACTGAGAATTACGGGATCTGGAGTCGTGCAATGTTAATTGCGCTGCGAGCTAAGAATAAGCTCGCATTCATAGATGGAAGCTGTAAACGACCGGCTTCTGGATCAGATCAAATTTTGCAGTGGGAGAGATGTAATGCGATTGTTTTATCGTGGATTATGAACTCCGTATCCAAGGAAATTTTCAGTGGAATTGTGTATTCCACGGATGCAGATGTGGTCTGGAATGATTTGCGTGAACGGTTTAATAAGGTGAATGGATCGAGGATCTTCGCGCTTCATCGAGAAATCGGTCGTCATGTTCAAGGTAACAATTCGATTTCAGTGTACTATTCCAAACTTAGACAATTGTGGGATGAGTACGGATCTCTAGTGACATTGCCTACGTGCTTATGTGAGTCTTCGAGAAAGTATGTTGAATTTGATCAACAGCATAAGCTTCTTCAATTTCTTATGGGACTCAACGATAGCTTTGTACATATACGAAGTCACATTTTAATGATGGATCCTCTTCCAACTGTTAACAATGCCTTTGCTATTATTTCACAAGAAGAATCACATCGAAGTATGCTGAGTGTGATTCCACAGCAGCTGGAATCCACGGCTTTTTTTTCTGCCCAGAATAAGAAGAAATATGATGTTCGTTGTGAGCATTGCAATATGCTTGGGCATAGCAAAGAAAATTGTTTTAGGCTAATAGGATATCCTCCTGGACACAAATTATATAAAGGACAAATGAAAGGTGGTAATCAAAGGTTTAATAGGGAAGGAGAATTCAGAGGTAAAACGGTGGGAAGAGCTAATGTCTCTGTTGTTGATTCTGGAGAAGTTGAACACCCTGCACAACTTCCCAACACAGGGTCATTCTTCACCCCTAAACAGTATGCGGCTATTCTGAAACTTCTTGCGAAGGAACCACCAACCATTGAATCACATACCTCTACTCTTTCTGCAAATATGGCAGGTATTGATACACCTTGTTCTATTACTGATCTCGAGTGGATAATTGATACTGGTGCCAATGATCACATGGTTGGGGGTAATGGATTACTTGGCAGCTCTAAATCTTGCACAGATGTCACGGGCTCAATTCAATTGCCAAATGGCAGTACCACCAAGTTTAGCGCCTTAGGAACCATGCCTATTAATAAAGCCACACACTTGTCCAATGTTCTTTTTGTTCCCGAATTTCGCCACAATCTTCTCTCCATTTCTAAGTTCACTAAGGAACATCACTGCTTTGTCACATTCTTCCCATGTTTTTGTGTATTTCAGGACCTCTCAAGTGGGAAGATAATGGGGATTGGTAGAGAAAGACATGGACTATACTACCTAGACACTTCGAGTTTGCGTTCCAGAGGTGTTCCAAACACTTATACTTCTAAACTTCCATTGTATAGGTCGTCCCTTTCTGCTGTTAATAATACACAGTGTACTCATGTATCACAAGATATTCTATGGCACCAACGACTGGGACATATTTCTTTATCTCGAATGAAAATGTTGTCTTTTTTACCTGCTACTTTTGAGTTATCTCATTGCTCTATTTGTCCTTTATCCAAGCAAACACGTAAGAGTTTTCCCCAACGAAGGTCATTTGAATCTTCTAAGGCTTTCCAGCTTCTGCACATGGATGTTTGGGGGCCTTTTCATACGCCTACACATCATGGGGAGCGTTTTTTTCTGACAATTGTTGATGATTTTACACGTGCCACTTGGGTATATCTTATGCATTCCAAATTAGATGTTCTTCCTTTGATCAAAAGATTTTTAGTTTCCATCAAGACACAATTCTCGGCTACTGTTCAGATTATACGAACAGATAATGCCATGGAATTTTTCCAACAGGAATGCACTACCTTTTTCCATGACCTGGGCATCATTCATCAAAGTTCTTGTCCTTATACTCCTCAACAAAATGGGTTAGTGGAACGTAAACACAGGCATATCCTCGATGTTGCTCGTTCTTTGATGTTTCAAGCATCTTTTCCTCCTCAATACTGGGGAGATTGTGTGCTTGCTTCTGTCTACATTATCAATCGAACACCAACACCTCTTTTATTGAATAAGACACCTTTTGAAGCCTTGTTTGGATCCCAGCCTTCTTATTCCCATTTGCGAGTGATAGGTTGCCTTTGTTATGTGTCCACCTTGCCTAGGAGAGATAAATTTGCCCCTCGTGCAAGTGCATGTGTTTTCCTTGGATATTCAAATACTCAAAAGGGATATAAAGTTCAAGATCTCAACACCAAAAGAATTTTTGTCTCCAGAGACATCATCTTTCATGAAACAATCTTTCCTTTCTCCTTTGCTCCTGTTTCCAAACCTGTATTCTCTCAATTGGATGTACCCATTTCTATTTCTGAACCTCTCTCCACCCACGCACCTCCTCCTGCTCCTGTACCCTGTCCTGTTCGACATTCTACTCGTATTTCAAGACCACCTATTTGGTCTCATGATTACGTATGCTCTCATTTACAGTCCTCCCTTTCTCAAGTTCATTCACTATCCAATTATGTCAAATATGCTGGTCTATCGCCTACTTATCATGCTTTTCTTTCCTCCTTCTCTGCCATAAAAGAACCATCAACCTACCATGAGGCAGTTCTTGATTCCCGTTGGCAATCTGCTATGGATTTAGAGTTGCAAGCCTTGGACAGCAATCACACATGGGAGATTGTTGATTTACCTCCAGGTAAGGTCCCTATTGACAATAAATGGGTTTATAAAATTAAATACAATCCCGATGGCAGTGTGGATAGGTTCAAAGCACGCCTTGTTGCTAAGGGCTACACCCAACTCTATGGTGTGGATTTTCATGACACCTTTTCTCCAGTGGCCAAAATTGCCACTGTTCGCTGCCTTCTCAGTGTTGCTGCTATGTATGGCTGGCCTTTATATCAGATGGATGTCACAAACGCATTCCTTCAAGGTGACCTTGATGAAGAGCTTTACATGGTCCTACCTAAAGGCTTTCGAAGTCAGGGGGAGTGTCTTGAGGGACTTCGAAACAAGAAGGATATCCGAAGCACTAAGGTGTGCAAACTGTTAAAGTCCCTATATGGCCTCAAACAAGCCTCAAGGCAGTGGAACATGAAGTTCACATCAATCATGAAGGCAGCAGGTTTCTGTCAATCACAAAATGATCACTCAATGTTCATAAAGAAAGAGCAAGGCTTTGTTACCATATTACTGGTATACGTTGATGATATAGTGATCACGGGGAATCACGAAGAGTCAATCCAAACACTCAAGAGGCATCTAAACTCGCACATCAAAGTTAAAGATTTAGGAACATTAAGATACTTCCTTGGAATCGAAGTTGCTAGATCAAAGGAAGGGATATGTTTGAATCAGAGAAAATATGCCCTTGAACTCATATCAGATGCGGGATTATCTGGTGCAAAAGTGTGTGACACTCCTATGGAGCAAAATGCTAAGTTCACATCAAAAGACTTTGATGATAGTGCAGGGCAAGACACTGGTTTGGACCCTCTGTTGGAAGATGCCAGTGCATATCGAAGATTAGTTGGTCGACTCATATATCTTACGGTAACAAGGCCAGATATTTGCTTTGCGGTTCAGACGCTGAGCCAATTCATGAACAATCCTAAGACATCTCATTTGGAAGCAGCTTTAAGAGTATTGAGATATCTAAAGTCTGCGCCTGGCAAGGGAATTCTACTGACAGCAAATTGTTCCTTGTTATTGACAGCTTATTGTGATTCGGACTGGGGGACTTGTGCCATGACTAGAAGGTCCATAACCGGATATTGTGTTAAGCTTGGAGGTTCACTGATTTCATGGAAAACAAAGAAACAAGCAACTGTATCAAGGTCATCAGCTGAGGCAGAATACAGAGCGATGGCTAATACGACATGCGAGGTTGTTTGGCTGGTTGGCATTTTAAAGGATATGGGATTAGAGTTAACACTTCCAGTTATGATGTATTGCGACAGTACTTCGGCTCTACACATTGCAGCAAATCCGATGTACCACGAAAGAACGAAACATATAGAGATCGATTGTCATTTGGTTCGAGAGAAGATACGTGACGGGTTAATCAAGACTTCGCACATCAAGACTGAAGAACAACCAGCAGATTTGTTCACCAAGGCCTTGAACAAAACACAACATCAGAATCTCTTGTCCAAGCTTGGAATGCTAAACTTATTCCAAGCTTGAGGGGGGAGTGTTAAAAGAGATTAATTATTTTGTAAAAACGTGTTTTTCTGATATAGCACTTTAATTTTGTATATAAGAGGTTAGTTGTCGGTTAATAGTAAGAGAACAACATTTTTCTTTCATATTGAAATTCTGGAGCAATGGTTCTCCGTTTTTTCCTTCTCCAATTTTGATTTCAACAATAATTCCTAACAATTCAAACACAAATTAAACTCAAGATTCAATATGAAAATATGATATTACTACTCAGACAAGGGTATAATCCCTTTACAAGAGGAAGAACTCTTGCCCCTAGAACAAGCTAGTCTAAATCAACAGAAAAAACGTGAAATGCCTCTAATAAGCTATTGCTGGGGAAAATCCATAAACCACATAATCCATCATGCAAAATCATTAAGAATTTGACTGAAAACTTAACCAAAGGCGTACCTGAAGCCATAATTCTGAATTCTCTAGAACATGTCTAGATCTTCCAGATGTACGCGCTATTTTCCTTGAGAGAATCCTTTAGTTTTCTCTTATAAACTATTTGGGAAAGATAATATGGAACGTGATGCCACGCGATTTGGGGACCATGACTCATATATAGATAATGTTCGTCATTATCTTCTGATATTTCTATTTTAGCCAATTATAAAAACAGAAATTACATTTATGTCTCTACACATTAAAGATCCACAACCTATTAGATATATTAAAGCCCAATAACCCGAAACATTAGTTGATCACTTCATTTTGGGCTTAACTTAATAGACAACCTACAACACATAATTATTCACATATAAGTTCATAAAAATAAAAATAATCTAACAATCTCCCACTTGGGCTATATGTGTTACCTAATAATTATGTTTGTGAAAATAATCTTATGAGCTAAAAAATGTTGTCATTCCAAAATGTGTCTATAACCAATCCAGTTCATCAATCACATCAACGTAGGATCAAAGCAGTCTTCGCTACACTCAAGGTAACTAGACCCATCAATGGTCACATATGCCAACACAACTGAATGACATAGATCATGAAGTGGACGTGTAACATGAAAATTTCATGCAATGTTATCATAACATGCCAATTTCCAACTGGTCCTCCCTCTTAACCTTATTGAGATCAAACTTTAAACCATAATCAGAATGTGACTTAACTTGAAATTTATTTCTGCAGAAAATAAATTTACATTACTATAAACCGAATTTCTGAACATGTCTATAAAACATTTAAAATTACAAAACTCCAACTGAAACTGAATATCCTTAATTGACCAAACCCCATACAAATAATGTGCACAAAAACCTTTTGAGTGATAGTCCCTTAATAATTGAATCCACAATTATGGAGTTTGTACCGAAGTGATTTATAGACAAATATCAACTCTAAAATATTTAACAACCAGAAACTTGATTGGATACAACATAAAAAGCTATAAAATCTACAGTCATGATAAAAGATTTTATAACCTTTAGCACTCTTTCATGAGACAACACTTTCTGTTAGCAAATAAATATAGCTCACGTAATATTTTCATACTATCTTGGCATCCCATAAAATCAGAGTTAGTATACCAAATGATCTCAAACTGATTTAACCTCCGATATATGAGCATGTAATATTTTGTTCTCTATAAATACCATAAGAGTCGTTTGACTGCTTTCCAATACTTTACTCCTGAATTACTTAAATATCTTCCCAAAATATTATCACGTATGCAATCTATAGACGTGTACAAATATGAGCATACATCAAAATCCCCACTGCAGATGCATAGGGAATCTTCTGCATTTTTTTTCTCAAAATCATTTTTGGGGCATTGTTTGAGACTATATTTGTCTCCCTCGGCCATGGGGGAATCCGTTAGTTTACAGTCTTGCATCCCATATCGCTTGAGAACTTTATCGATATAGCCTTTCTGAGATAATCCGAGAATACCTCGACAACGTTCCCGATGTATCTGGATACCCAGTACAATAGATGCATCACCAAGATCTTTCATCTCAAAATTCTTAACAAGAAATCTCTTGGCGTCATGCAAAAATTCTAATTGTTGCTAGCGAGCAGAATGATTCTAATTGTTGGTAGCGAGCAGAATGTCATCAACATATAAAACCAGAAAAATATGCTTACTCCCACTGAACTTATGATGCACACAATCATCGATAAAATTCATCTCAAAACCAAACCAAACGAGATGATCATTTGATGAAATTTGAAATATCATTGCCGAGATACCTGCTTGAGACCGTAGATGGATTTCTTTAACTCGCAAACCATGTTATTTTTCTTTGGACACAATTTCTTGGTTGCACCATATAAATCGTTTCATCAATGTCACCATTTAAAAACGCGGTCTTTACATCCATATGATGAAGCTCAAGATCGAAATGCGCCAGCAAAGCCATTATAATGCTTAGTCTTTCGAAGAAACCGGAGAGAAAATCTATTTATAATCAATTCCTTCTTTCTGTGTAAAGCCTTTAGCGACAAGACGAGCCTTATCTCTTTCCACATTACCTTTCAAATCCCTATTGGTTTTAAATATCCATTTGCAACCAACGGGCCTTCATGGACTTTATCTCTTAATTGGCCTTCATGGACTTTATCTCCCATACGTCATTGGACTTCATGGACTTTATCTCCTAATTCATGGCCTCATTCCACTTTGGGAGTTAGAACTTTCCATGGCTTGACAAAAATTGATAGGATCATCCTCCATCAGTCCACTGGCTGCCTCATGTTCTTGAAAAATACAATGTAATCATCTAGCATTGCAATTATCCACTCTCTAATGGATCTCCTTGATGGCATAGTTTCAGGAGGTTCTAGATTTTGTTCATCTGGAATGAGATGATCTCCAATATTGTTTTCCTGTATTTTGTCTTGGTCAAAGTGAGGAATGTGATCCTGATCAATGTCCAAGACACCTGTGAGAATAATTACATATTCTTTTTCAAAGACAATATCACTTACTTTATCTTCCTCGCAAACTCAACATCCTCAAATAATCGGGTATTTACTGACTCAAAAATCGACTTACTTGTGTGATCATAAAACTTGTACCCTTGGATTTTCAGAGTATCCAATAAAATAACAGATGACCGTCCTTGAGTCCAGTTTCTTTACGTTAGGCTTATAAGGCCTTGCCTCAGCTGGACATCCCCAAACGTGCAGGTGCTTAAGACTAGGCTTTTTACCCGTCCAAAGTTCTTTGTCGCAGTCTGCGAACATATCTTTCCAGCTGCAACTTGGGGTCATTCTCATACATGCATTGTCCACCAAAAGGGTTTGCTACTTTTTTGTTAGGGGACTAATGTGGAGTGGCTAGACCACGTCTATGCTATGATTCGTTGCCCTTTTGTTTGTAAGAAAAGATCTCCGAGCGGGAAAATGAAAAAAGCCTTCTTTTTTATTCTCTTACTTAGCCTTAGTGGGACTAGCTAACCGAGGCAAGAAACAAAATAAGACAAAGAGGTCTTACTTCAAGACCCATTTCTTCTATCCTTACTTGAATCCCTTACAGGATCACTCGCCGTTTCCTACCTTAGGTCCACTACAGTTGAAAAAGCTGTTACTTACTAAGAGGTATCTCTTTAAGGTTCAAATCCTTAGTTGGAATCCTGTTAAAGATATATGTTGTGGTCTTTAACGCTTCTTTCCTTACTGATTTTGGTAAGGTAGAATAACTAATCATACTCATCACCATGTCCTTAGGCGTTCTGTTTCGTTTTTCAGCAACACCATTCATAGTGGGCGAACCCGACATAGTGTACTATGGGACAATATTGCATTCTTCTAGGAATCTAGCAAAAGGCCCTGGACGTTGTTCACCTGAACCGTCATATCTAACATAGTATTCATCACCACGGTCAGATCTATCGCAATTAATCTTTAAGCCAAGTTGATTTTCAACTTCAACTTCGTAATTTTTGAACACATCCAACGACTGTTCCTTTTCATTAACGAGATAAATGAAGTCATAACTTTAAAAATTGTCTATGAACAGTATAAAATACTGTTGACCATTCCAAGAAGCCGAAGAGAATGGTCCAGAAATATCAGTATGTATAATTTCTAAGACGCCTGAACACTTGTTGGCTTCAAATATCCTTTTGTTGGTTTGTTTTCCCTATATACAATTAACACAATTATTAAAATCTCTGAAATCTAAAGGTTCGGGAATTTCGTCTGACACAAGTCTCCTTATTCTCTTTTCAGAAATATGACTCAATATCTTGTGCCATAACGCAGTTAAATTCTCACTGATTAATTTTGTTTTAGTGTCTCTACTTGTTAACAAAGATTCATTAAATGAAGCAATAACATAAAAAGAATAAAGATTATCGTATCGTGATAAAGAACAAAAATCAACCAATTTTGAATCAAGAAACAAATTGAATATTCCATTTCCAAATGAACAAGAATGACCGAATTTGTCCAATGCAAAAATGGAAATCAAATTCCGTCTAAAAAACGGTACAACAAATGTTTCATAAATATCCAAATATATTCCCGTACTTAACAATAATCTAAATTTTTATATTGTCTCAACTTCAACTTTGTTGTCGTCACCAACGTAGATGAATCTTTCAGTATCACATGTTTTTCGGCAATCCAAGCAACCCTGCATAGACGCACTGATATGAGTTGTTGCACCAGAATTTATCCACCACGATGTCTAGACACTGAAGTTAAATTAACCTCAGAACAAACCATATTCAGAAACATACATTTCTTAGCACGCCAAGCGTGTAATTAGTGCATGCTTCTTCATATGCTCATCACTGCAAAAAAAAAAAAAAAACAGAACTTTGAGAATCACTGGGATTCTTTTGATATTTCTTCGGAGGCTGTGTATCCGCAGCTTCGTTATCCTTCATTTTCTTTCCTTTATCTTTAAGGTAGAGGCATAATGAACACTTTGTCTTGTCTTGCTTCAACCTTTCCTCTTCCTGAACACAGTGCGAGATGAGCTCATCAGAGACCAAGTCTCTTTCTGACAGTTATGGCTCAACTTAAGCTGATTGAGTTGTGGAGGAAGAGATATCAAAACCAAATGCACCAGCAAGTCCTCAGAGAGGTCAAGCTTCAGTGCTTTTGACCTTGAAACAAGATGAGACATTTTCATAATATACTCTCTGATGTTGCCCTTACACATGTATCTCATTGAAACGAGACTTGCCAAAAGTGTACCATTTTCAGACTTTTCAGTTTTAGCAAACCTCTTTTCATGGTCCTGAAGGAAAGCCTTAGCCGTAGCAATGTCACTAGACATTGTGGCCCTGAATGTTTCTGGAATAACCTTCTTCATAATCATTATACATAGACGATTCGACCTCTCCCACCTTTCAACTCTCTCTTTTCATCAGAAGTACTCTTATCCGTAATGGCTGGAAGAGAGTCAACCGTTATCGCAAGGTCCAAATCCATGAATCCGAGAACTATCACTAAATTCTCTTGCCACGATTTAAAATTAGAGTCATTTAACATAAGAATAGAATTTTATGTTGGAATGAATATTTGTATGAGTCAAATATGAGCAGAGAACAAAAACCAAATATATATGATCAACCAAATATCCAAATAAAATAATCAATAAATTCAAATAATGTAAACCCCATAAACAGGATACCGAGCACTACATTAATGTTTTATATTTAGACAAAAGGTTAACTTGTAAGTGACATCCTGATTCATTTGGGCCGATTTATTATTCACATGAAAAACCGAACAACTATCATATGTTTACTACAACAAGTACATATGTAATTATATTAAATATCAACCTTCCTTTCGGCCGATTAATATTCATATAACTCACATATACCAAAATCTTTTTGTATTTCAAAATAAAATTAATTTTCATAAAAGATGTCACTTTGGCGACATTTTATTTCAATCAATCTATTTTAAAATACAATAACCTTATCATTATTTGAACAATTGAATATTTAACTTTAAACTGAATAAACCTGAACCGTAAAAAAATTCTTGGAAATCCGTACAGGGCGCGCTGGGGAGGCCCGAAAGTCGCGCCTGCTTCAACCCAGACAACATGGGCGCACGGGGGCACCCCAAAATCGAGCCTATACGTCTGTGTACTGTTGGGCACGCTTTAGGTTGATTTTGGTGGAAAAAAATTTTAACCTAAATTTTCGATTTTCCTCTAAAATGTTTTTCTTTTTCTTTTTTTTTTTGAACAAAAACTGGACGAAAAATCAAAGTCTTATACCAAATCCTTAAAATTTTCAACCAAAATCTCTTTATCAAAACTGAAACTTTAAAAAAAAAATTTCAACCAAAATATTTTTCATATCTGAAGCCATATCAAAAAAATTTTTTAAAAAATTTCTTTTCTAGATCTGGAACCAAATAATATCCACAGACTTTAAACAAATCTCGATGATACGAGCATGAGTGAATCTGAAACACTTGTTGGGAAAATCCATAAACCACATAATCCATCATGCTAAATCATTAAGAATTTGACTGAAAACTTAAGAAGAAGTGTACCTGAAACCATAATTATGAATTCTTTAAAACGTGTCTTGATCTTCCTGATCTAAGCGCTATTTTCCTAAGAGAATTCTTTAGTTTTCTCTTCTGAACTATTTCCTTAATGACGAAGAGAATAGGGAACGTGATGCCGCTCGATTTGGGGACCATGACCCATATATAGATAATGTTTATCATTATCTACTTATATTTCTGTTTTAGTCCATCATAAAAACGGAAATTACACTTTTGTCTCTACATATTAAAGACTCACAATCTATTAGATACATTAAAGCTCAATAACCCGAAACATTAGTTAATCACTTTATTTTAGGTTTAACTTAATAGACGACTCACAACACATAATTATTCACATATAAGTCCATAAAAATAAAATTGATCCAACAGCTACCACTCCACATTTTATTCTCATTCCCTTGCACATCTAGATTCTTCCATGGGCTTGAGACTGTTGGGCATATGTCCAACATATTATGGTCCATAATAATAAAGTCTGTAACACCTAACCACTCCTACGCATGAGAACAAAGATTAAATGATCTACCAATCAGTGCTTTGCATATATCTACGTTCTTAACACAACTGACACTTCCGTGGGTGTGAAACATCTCCACATACAGAAATTTAATAATTTAGCAGTTTTCATACAGTCTGTACTTGATCCAATTCTGATAATGATAGCAATTCCACTCATGTAAAAAAAATAGAACTGCTCCCTTTTAGTCCAAGAACTTCTCTCGATCAGCCATATAAATTATAATTTCACTACAAGAAAGAATACCCTTTCTTCCTTTGAAGAAAATCACATTACAGCATAGAAAAAACCAGTAGAAATCGATTACAGTCATTAAAGTATGATGTATTAGATATCAAACTTCTAAATTATATTGATTGGACAAACTATCTGTCCAAGTTCCAACTATCTGCGGATTAGAGAGAGTAACATCTGAACATTTAGTTTTCAATATAACTTTTTTCCCAGATGGCTACAATAACTTCAACGAAGTAAAGGAGCAAGCAAAAGGAAGTTCACCCTTGGGCGTAAATCCGGCCAGCACCAAGAGCATTGTGGCCAACTTCACTATTACCCACGTCATCTTCTGTGGGCATCCCCACTGCAGTACCATGCGCTTTCACCAATCTCCACTTCTCTGGGGCACCCTTCATCACGTTTTGAATAAAACAAATCTCAATCCCATTTAGTGTTTAAGGAGGGGGTATTAAAATATTCTACGCATTAACATATCATTAATCTACTTAAGTACTTAAGTATTTCTCTTGATCCAACCATCTAGATGACAAAAATTCGGAACCCACAAAATTTTGGAGGTAAAATACAGTAAAAGACTGGATGGAAAGTTGAATCTTAAGAGTTCGAGTTAACGTGTTCACTAATGCAAAACCGAATCATTTAGTCTGAAAAATCCGGAACCCAGTATATTTTAGACGAGAAGATACTAAAAATATATATATATATACATTTTTCAGTGAGTCCATCGTTGGAGTCTCGGCAACGTGGATGCAGTTGTATTTATTGGGTTCGGCTTCACCCCACCCATCCAAAACAACCATCGCTATAGTTTTCCCCTTTGGAAGCTTGGGGTGATCCTTCAATTTCCATGAAACTCCAGAGCTGCCCATCCTTCTTTACTGCTTTCAACACCAAAAACAACAAAGAAACTTAAGAAAAAAAATCTCCGATTAGCAATCAGACAAATAGAAAGACGAGAAACAGAATAAACGGGAAAACAGAAGGAAAAAAATGGTGTTTATATCGAAGACAGTGGAATGTCCAAGTGTACGTATGAAGAAAACAGACGAGAGATAGCGAACCTGGATTGGGACAAAATTTATAAGAAATCTCGGATTGGAAGACACGTGACAGACGTACGTGGCTCGCAGACCTTTTTTCATTTCTTACTTTTTTTTAGATAATTAATAATATATTAATATATCCACGTGTGTTTTTATAATTTTTTTTATAATTTATTTGATTTATATTTTAATAAGAATTAAAATATAATTATAAAAAATAGTAAGTGACTACACTGTAATTTTGTATATGAGTTAAAAAAATAAATAGAAAAAAAATACCAAAATAAGAATTCAACCTACAATTTGATGATTAAGAAACAAAGATTCATTCTGTCAAGCTACAAGTGACTTGAGTTAAAGTTTTAATACTNCTTGATAACAAGAAAATTAACTTTGGATTGCTATTTTATTAGAGTATGTATCTTGTGAGACGATCTCACGAATCTTTATCTGTGAGACGAGTTAATCCTACCGATATTCACGACAAAAAATAATATTCTTAGTATAAAAAGTAATACTTTTAATGGATGACCCAAATAAGATACCTGTCTCTCACATAATACGACCCGTGAGACCGTCTCACACAAATTTTTGCCATTTTTTTTATTATGGAGGTTTTGTTATATTGGCTCTTAAATTTTAGATTTCGTCCAAAAACTATAATTTTAATATCAAATAAGCTATAAACAATCCGATGGATTGCTAATTCTAATGTCATGATATATTATTTATCGAACTTTAAAACATCATAAATTTCTAGAGAAATTTGTATATGGTCGGTAATAATCATGTTAAATTAAATGAAAAATTGTAAAAAGTATATACACCTACGTTGCCCGTTGGTCCTCTAGAAACATATGTATTATATGTATTCACATTATTCTTTTATATTTAGTAAATATTTTGGTTTAAATGTAATTTGAAACAAAATAATTGTTTTTAAAATTAAATTAAGGATCAAAATATTAATCTTTGACTTGTAATTGATACAAATATATCAACAGATAAAAGGCAAATGGCACGCATGAAGATGAGCATCACTTTATGCGCTCGTGCTTGCTCAAGCAACCAAAGAGGAAGTATATCATCGGGTGTGGCATCCATCTTTTCATTAGACATATAAGTAGATGTTATATCGAGTGAAAATCATTTTGTGTAGCATAGATTTTTCTCGTCACCAAATCCGACATTATGGGGTGAGATTGGTTCATTCATATTATCTTTCGACTAAAATTCTGTCAGCAATCACTCGTTGTTCGTACAACTTATTGACACTGAAGATCATTTCCCATCCTGTTTAACCTCGGGTGTCACATGTTGTAACACCCAAACTCCTAAAAAGTTTACTATAATCTATATGTAAAAACTTTGGCATATCTCCTTTGTTTATATTATATTTAAACAAAATATTCCATTAGGTAGTCCTCTATATGCATTCTTCCTCAAAACCAATAAGAGCGCATCACCCTGCTTAGCCAGTCCAAACCTCATATTTCGTTTGCTTGCCTACAATGCATGAGCAACGTGAGCTAATGTCCAGTAAATAAAAACCATGCATATTATGAAAATGATATGAATATCGATAAAACATTTATTAAATGTGTATCCAAAAAATATATATATATCATTACTTTCACAGGTCCTTGACCCACCTACTTTACACCAAACCGAGCTATGTCGTCAATAGACCATCCTCCCTTGGCTACCAAAGGCTGTTATCAGGGTGCGTATAAGTGAGGACATTATAGCATGATGGAAAGATTTGTGTTGATATAATAGTAATATTCGTCGAATGTGGGCGTTACAGAATGATATGTAAGTTGATCTCTCCTAGAACGACGTGATCCGGTAACGAACTAGCTAGTGGACATGTGACACCCGAGGCCGAAGATGGCGAATAGTGATCGCCGGATTGAAGAGATTACACTTTCAAAAGTTAAACATGATTGACTTGTGATGACAACTTTGTAATGGGTGACTTGGGTAACTTTCGGATGAGTGATCCCCCAAAAAATTTCTCATGGTGTATTTGAGTAGAGACCTAAACACCCTAGAGAGAGTATGTCTAGTGAGAACAATTGTCGAATTTGAACGTTAGAAGATGACAAATCGAAAGATAATAATAATAACTATTTTTAATTTTAATTATTATAAAATTTGTGACGAATACAAGATTATATAAAAATGTTGCATTTCGCAATTCTCATCAAACGATCTCAACATATGTTATATTCCTTTCTGCAAAATTCACGTAATTACTTTTTAAAAAATTTGGAAAAAAATTAAAAATACTTCTTTTTTTGGTTGATAATAATCGGGAAACATCACCAACAAAATTTTATCACCTTTTTAAAAATCTACTTTATGCAAGAAGTTTGGTGTAACACAGTGGAGTCGTGGTCTATTTTTTCTTTTAGCTTGGTATCGTTTGTTTGAGAAATTACACATTAATTAAATTAAATGCAAAAATATGTAGATTTATACGAGGACAGAGGACGGGGGCCGGGGTGCGTGAACGAGTGGTGGTTACTTGTTACCAAGTATCTTGCCTTTGATTCAGTTCTTGAGCGAATTTGGCACAGTGATTCTGAAGAATATAAGGAATCTGACTTTCTCCAAAGCAAGTTGTGATCTTTTTGGTATAAATCTCCTTTTATCTCAACGAATCTGGATAGTTCTTTCTATTTAACTCTTCAATTTTCACATTGGGCATTAGCGAGATAGGTAAAGTTGCGCTTTTGAAGTCCTTTTTACCATTTTCTTGATGTATTTGTAGTTCTTGCTGATTTTTGGTTGCTTTAAAAGGTGTTTTTGATTCTGGGTTCGTCCGTGTTTCCTGTTTCTAAGCACTGAACTGCCAACGATGGGTTTCTTTTTGCTGCCTTGAGTAATATCTGTTAGATTGGGTATTTTTTTTTCGTAATGGTAATTTGAGTTTGTGTGGTTTTTCCTTTTCACGGTTGCTGTCGCATGTAACTTTTGTTCTGGGTTGCTTGCAAATGCTACATTTTACTGTTTAGTCGCTGATGCGAAGCATAAGAAATAATTGTTTTACATTTTCCATTAAGTGGTTTGTGTAGTTTATATTTCTTGCCCTTTCGTTTAAAATCGTTTTTTATTTTCGATTGTTGTTTTTACATGTAATATTTTGGTACCAATATAATCTGTTGTCTTCAGTAATCACTGTAGTACAATGTAATGCAGATGCACGCACTGTACAGAAATTGCTTCGTTTAAGCATCTTAGCTTCTATATAGTTTGGACAGCCAGCGATGATTTGCTATCGAAATACAGTGGTTCTAGCTTTCCTGTACTAATGTTATCCTTGTATAAAGTATATTTGGGCACCCTTGAATTTTGATTTTTAACTTTAGTTTTGATTTGTATGCTTTCAAAATTTCTTGATTTGAAATCTCTTCGCCAAGGCACGATGCAGTCTGATGGGTTAGTGCAAAAGAAAGAGAAACAATATGTAAATGAACACCATGTGTTTGATTTTCAAACAGCTAGTTCGTGGAATTTCTTTTGTTTTCTGATATTATTTATTCAATTTGGCAGTTTCAGATTGGGGTGAGCTAGGACGGGGCCACTCTATATTAATTTTTTTTTAACTTTTGAGCTTTAATTTCCCCCTAAAAAATCCTGGTTCTGCCATGATCCATGCCCACTGTGTTCTGAGTTTTTAAGGGACTAGTTCATAGATCTGGTTCATGCCTGTAAATTGTAATTACCGTTACGGTTAAGTTAAATCGGTGCTGAATGCTTATATGTTTGTTCAGTCATCATCTTTTATTTAAATGCATGTTTAAATACAATGCTTGATTTTTTTAAAGGAATTGATCATATGAAGTTGGAAAGCTGAATAATTTGAGCCTTGCTTCTTAATGTTACGATCATGTTTATATGTTGGATTTTTGTGTGTAGATCAAGCTGTGTATCCATCATTGCCTGCTACTAAGGTTTAAATTTACTAAGATATGTCAATTCAAAAAAATATCCTTCACAAATACAAAACGTACTTTTATTGGAACGTCATGGCAATACTATGATGGTTGTCTGCTACATTTTGTTTGAAATGACCCGACTATTTTTATGCCAGTCGGTATGATAGCCCTTTGATGCAGTTTAACCTTTACAAGGTTTTCTCAAAATTAATATGATAACAAGTGTTCATCTATTTTTGAGGTGATGCAACAGGATATGAACCTTGCAATTATCTTATGTGAGCCAGAAGATATGTTTTTTATTAAATGAGTTTTCTGGATTGCAAATAAGCATGTCTTTCAAATAATTTCGATTTTAATCGTTATTGAATAATTTGATTTTCAAGTTACCACCGTGATTTATCTGTAATCTATGCTAGATCAGATGTGTTGTAACAAGTTAGTTGGTCAATATCCCAGTGATAGTTCTTATAGAGGATACTGAAGCTACGAACTGTGTAATCCGCTGATCACAAGGCTAATGTTCATTTTTTTTAGAGAATTAATCTTTAACTCGTCCAATTTTGACTTTATCTTTATGTCATAATCTCACGTGTTCTTGTAAAAACAAAAGTTAAGATACATATGCCATTTAGATAGAACATTGAGCTTCGATATGAACTATTGTCTTCTTGTTATGTTTTACATTAGGAGAAGATGCCTGAGGGAATTACAGCCGAGTGTCTTATGGAAAACATCATGGAAACAATTTCCGACAATCTTCCCAAGCAAAAAAAAGCCTCATTTTCCGAGGACGAAAAATTAAACTCCATGTCATCAGAGTTCAATAGACTGTTTGGGCGTCAAAAGCCAGTTCACCATCTTCTAGGAGGCGGAAAATGTAGGATTTCTTTACATTTTTATCATTTAATCAGTCAAGCCAACATTATTGCGTAGCTTTTATAATTTTGTTGTCCAGCTGCGGACGTGCTTTTGTGGAGGGACAAGAAAATCTCAGTTAGTTGTTTGACTGGTGCTACAATTGTTTGGGTGCTTTTTGAATGGTTGAATTACAATTTTCTTACTCTTTTAAGCCTCGCGATTGTCATTGGCATTGTTGCTCAGTTTGTGTGGAAAACTGCATCAGGCATATTAAACAGGTAACGCTACAATATAAACTTATATGCTGCTATCCTTCTGCTGCATGTGCGAAAAAGTTGAGATGGAGCAAAACTTGAACTCAAAAAATATGGGGCAGGGGGAGGAGTGACTTCATAATTTATCTGTATAAAACATGAAATATATAAATCTTAGAAAAATCAAAGGGGGCCGATAAGCGACCACCCTTTCCCCATCACTTTTCCATTGCTCTCAGCGAGGACAATATGCAGAATTTCTCTAATTGTCATAACGCTGATGGCAGATCTCCTTCCGAAGTTCCTCGTCTTGTTCTGCCTGAGCAGGTTTTCATTAACATTGGCAAGTTGGTAGGAGGTGAGGTGAATCGTGGCTTGAATTACTTGCAGGATGTTGCCTGTGGAGGAAATATGAAGCAATTTTTAGTGGTATAAATCTCACCTGCAGGCTAGTTTTTTACTGTCTTTTGCTTTGTCATACTTTACTTTTGTCTGTTGCATTGAACATCGGAAGAAAATGAATAATGATAGTTTTAGCCCTTCGGCTGTTTACCTCGACATGTAATTGTTTCTCTCTACTCTTTAATAATATAATTAAAATTAAACAAACCAAAAACATTTCATGTGGATTAATAGAATCAGAGATCCGATGACCTCCCAATTACTGGTTCTGCTCTTCCTAATGATCACTGTCTATGAGATTAGTTGATATCCTGAATACTACTTGCAGGTTGTGTTGAGCTTGTTGGCTGTTGCTATTATTGGAAGCTGGTGCAACTTACTGACTGTGATCTATATTGGTGAGGGATCACACTATATGCTATAACAAAGATATTAATTATAGTCACAGTATTGAGTTACTTGTGTGCACTTTGACAATTCCGTGGAATGTTTAGTTTGTGTTCAGTTCTCCAGTAAATTTGAGTTCTCCATTCCTATTTTTTTGTTAAATATTGAGGATGAATATTTTATGAGGATGACGTTTAAGAAATGTTTTCAGCAAGAATTAGATACTGAGTATTGGAATAAAGAAAGCTGTATTTATTCATTCTCTGCTTCGCTAATCTCATGTATCATGGATTTGGAATTTGTCTTGATCCAAAGGTTTTGTTGCTGCCCACACATTACCTGTACTGTACGAAAGGTACGAAAATGAAGTCGACGGCTTCGTCAGAAATGTCCTGGATCAATTTCAGCATAATTACCGAAAGCTGGACCGTCACGTCCTCAGCCGAATCCCTACAGGCAAGTTCAGGGGAAAGAAGTTTGAGTAGAACTTGGAGAAGTATGCATGTCGAAAATTCGACGTCTTTTTCAAATGAAGCAGACTGTTATTGTGATATGGAGTTTAGCTTGATATGTGGTTGGAAGCTATGCAATTTACTTTATGTCCCTCCTTTTTTCAGCTTCTGTGCTGAAACCTGAAGCTTGTTTGCATCTAAAAAGAACAAGAACCCAGAAGATCTTGTCAGTATTCTATCTTTAAGTAAAATTATGATATTTTTTTAAAAATTCTCATCCCAGTTTTTCCCCTTTCCTGAATTTTGGATGCGAGTATAGCTGTTATTGACTTATTGCAGAGTTCGCAAAAATAAAAACCTTTTCAAATAGATGACTTATTTTTATCAGCATAAAAAAGTTCATTTCTCAAATTAGGAAAGATTTACATACACTGAATTTTATTAATTGTGTGAATATTGTAAAAATCAATACCAAACAAACTGAGTTTTTATTTAAAAAAAAGTTCAAAATATGTGAGACTGCTACTCGCAAGGGTCGGAGATGAGATTAGGGGTGAGCATTCGGTCGGTTCGGTCGAAATTAGTCATAACCGAACCAAACCGAAATATTTAGCCATAATCGAACCGATCGAATTAATTTTGATAACCGATGAAAACCGAACTGAATAAAAATCGGTTAATTCGGTGATTTAACTTTAATTATATATATAATTTTTCTTGAACACTATAGTCTACACAAATGTATAAAAACATAAAATCACACATATCACAAATGTAAAAGTTTTGTTTGAACACAATTAATACATATTATATCGATTTTAAAATTAAAAATAAAAGTTGATAAATAATAAAAATTTATTAAATAATAATATTTATTATATCGGTTAATTCGGTTAACCGTTTTCAAAATGAAAACCCTAATCGAACCGAATTAATTGATATAACCGAATTTTTTTAATTTGAAATCCAAATTTCCCAAATAACTAAACCGAATTTCCGAATTGGCTCGGTTCGGTCAGTTAATTCAGTTTAACCGAAATCTTGTTCACTCCTAGGTGAGATAAAGATTCGAACGGGATTGAGAGTGTTAAAATGAAATTTCGGTGGACTTTTTTAACAGCATTTTCAATTAAACCAAGATAAATAAATTTAAAGAAAATGATTTATCTTTTTAGTATATACACAATGAAGATAAAGAAAATATGAAGTTGATATATATGTTAAATATACAAACTATAACGAGCTTCATTTGAAATGAGGCCGATGCAATTGTCTCTTAAATCTCACAAGATGTATGAGCATGAGAACAACAAAAGCAATCAAACACATATAGCAAAAATATGTTTTAAAAGTTTTGTAATTGTATGCATGTCATTCTTGCAATCGGTAAAAATCGGTCCAAAATCAGTTCCAAATAAGTTTTTGTTTTAAGGTATGTATCTTGAAATCAATCCAATTCAATACTCGAACCGATAGTGAATGGAATGGTTTCGAACCTTTTTAAAAAAAAATAGGATATGCATTTTAATCTAACGACCGTTTTCATTTTATTTTAAAATCCTAATTGTTCATAAGTTAAAAACCGCCATGATCCATTCATTAATGGATTAGGGACGGTTCTGAACGCCAAACCAATTCTGTGTTTAATGGGTCGATTTCAATACGAATTCTTGTCGAAAAAGTCTATTAAGCATGTCTACATATCATGACAAATAAATTAGAACTATTTACTCAAAAGCAAAGAATAGTGGTTTTTGAAGAACAATGAGTTAAAAGTCAAAACAATCAGTTAACTTTTTACTCAAGAAACAAAGAATAAGTAGTTTTTTGAGAAACAACAGTAAAAAATCAGAACAATGTATAATTTATTTATTAAAACACAAAATTCATGTAATATGATTTTTTAGTCAAATTTGTGATATCTTTTATTTCAAATATTTATAAAAAAAATATAATTTTTATATAAAAATATTATTTTTTATTATAAATATAAATATATTTAACTTATTTTATGAAAAAAAAATATGTAAAATTATCTAACAAAATATATGTTGCAGTAACAAAACGATGTGGTAGAAGTAGTTATGTAATTTCATGTAGAAAAGATCTACACATATTTCTCGTTCAGTCCACTCCTTGTCATTATTACTAATCAGTCGTCCTCAATAAACCCTAGCAAAAGCCTGTATAGGGTTTATTCACTACATTTACATCTCCCTCACCAGAGCTTGAATAAATTCAAGAAATCTTACGAAATGGGTAGCCTCCTCTTGCTCAGGAGATCCTCATCTTCTACTTCATCGAAGAGGTTGGCTCTCACCGCTCTCAGCCATATCTTTCCGGAGAAGCCACCACCCCCTTCGTCAAATGCCCTCATTTCTCCGCAAATTCCCTCTACTAGAGCTCTTCCTAAGTCTTCGTCGTTTTTCCAGTCGACCCTCAGGGGGTTTCATTCTGGCCGGGCTTTGTGGGCGGAGTATGCCGTCGCTGACTTATCCGATGACGGGCCCACTGATGATGGGCTTGAGATTTCCAAGCTCGGGATATCGCAGGAGATTGTCTCGGCCTTGGCTCGGAAGGGTATTAATAGGCTTTTCCCCATTCAGGTATACTCAGTAGTTTCAAGAAGGGATGAAATTTGATAATTTTTCCACCATTTGGCACTAAATCTCGCTCTTCCAGACCTTTAGGCCTAGGGTGCCCCTAAAAACGAAGCGGATAAAAAAGAATACAACTTTGATGATAACGAACAGCAGGGGCTGCTAGGAGGCAATCGATCTTACCCACTAGTTTGAGCTGAAATGTAGTCTGTTTTTATCCCTTTTTTTTTTGTTTTCTTGAACTTTTGTGGTAATGAAGTTTGAACTAAATTGTTAAATGTGTTTGGATTCATAAATTGGAAGTGAAAAGAAGGGATTGGTATTTGAGTGGAAAAACACCTAGGTCCTAGTGAACGATGTATTTTACAAGCTACATTTTTCTTTTGGGCTGTTCTTTCTTTTGTATGTCATCTCTTAAAGTGGTTGCTCTTTTCAACTTGTGAATCAGATGATATTTTTTTTATTCTTTGACAATTGTAGAGGGCTGTTTTGGAACCAGCTATGCAGGGGCGCGACATGATTGGCCGAGCAAGGACGGGAACTGGGAAGACTCTAGCTTTCGGAATTCCCATAATCGATAAGATAATTCGATACAATGAGAAGCATGGGTCGGTTATATGAGATTAAAATTTTGAATGTTTCAGTGTGTGTTAATTGATTCAGAATCATTAATTGTTATAAGCTAAATGTTCTGTTTATGCTTATTGTTCTTCAGACAGGGTCGGAATCCTTTGGCCCTTGTATTGGCTCCTACCAGAGAACTTGCTCGTCAAGTGGACAAAGAGTTTTCCGAGTCTGCGCCAAAATTAGATACTCTATGCGTCTATGGGGGTGTTCCAATTTCTCGCCAAATGAGTACTCTCGACCGTGGTGTTGATGTGATTGTCGGCACTCCTGGACGTGTCATTGATTTGATTAAGCGTGGTGCTTTAAATTTGTCGGAGGTGCAGTTTGTCGTCCTTGATGAGGCTGATCAAATGCTTAATGTGGGATTCGCAGATGACGTTGAGGTTATCTTGGGATATATTACGCAGAAGCATCAAACCTTGATGTTTTCAGCCACAATGCCAAATTGGATATTGAGACTTACGCAGAAGTTTTTGAAAAACCCAGTTACCATTGATCTTGTGAGATGAAGACTCCGTTCTTTTGCATTGAATATTTTTTGGTTGCTTTGAGCAAGTTTTACAGCTACTATTTGGATTACTTCCAGCTTTTTTTTTCTTCTATCTTCACTGGAACTTATTGATTGAAATATGTACTGCAGGTGGGAGAATCTGACCAGAAATTAGCAGATGGGATTTCCTTATATGCAATTACGGCCGACATGCGCGAGAAACCAGCTATCATTGGACCTTTAATAACGGTATGGATATAGATCTTCAATCGACGGACCATGATTGACTGGATATTTGTTCTGGCAGCTGCATTTACTTTGCGTTTAATTTTACTTTATTAAGAGGCAATTATCATCTGAAGTCAAACTTTTTTATATTTGATGTTATACCAGGAACATGTAAAGGGAGGCAAATGCATTGTTTTCACACAAACTAAGCGTGATGCTGATCAATTGGCATATGCTATGCAAAGAAACTTTAAGTGTGAAGCATTGCATGGTGATATTTCACAGAACCAAAGGGAAAGAACTTTATCTGCTTTTCGAGAAGGGCGTTTTAATACTTTAGTGGCTACTGATGTCGCTGCCCGTGGCCTTGATGTACCCAATGTTGATCTGGTGATTCTTCTTTCTGTTCTCGCATGTGCTTGTTTATGGTGCATTTTATTTGTAATCATAGGTTATTACACAGAGAAAATGGATGAAGTGCATTAGTTTCCATTTTATGCCGTCTAAATTTTAACTTTCAAATCCACAGTTATAAATGAGCTCAATTGGATTTCAGTTGCAGTTGTGTTGTTCTGATAAGATATGCTTGTTTTTAATGCTTGAAAAGAAAACTTTGGCATGGTTTTCTTTTTTACTAAGTCAATTCATGGAACATGTGATGCCATTCTTTAATATTAAGATGTAAGCACCACGATTTATGTCAGGAATCATCATTAATGTACAAGTGTTAAAACTACTACAGTTTTGTGGCTCTTTTGGCAATTAATCAACCAAGTCTTTTATCTTCATCATATGTGGTATCTCATGTTTGCGATGAATTCTATAATTTAAATCTATCATCCAAAGCACAGTAATTGTTATACCCCTAGTAGAGGGAGCTCAACGGGGATGCAATTTTAATGTTGCCTTTGTTGGAACTCTTGTTCTTTCCTTTCTTTGTTCCTAGAACCGGGGTTAAAATGGATGGTTTATTCTGGCCAGGTGATACATTTTGAACTTCCAAGCTCTTCAGAGATGTTTGTTCATCGGTCTGGGAGAACAGGTCGTGCTGGGAAGAAGGGTAGTGCAATTCTCATCTATTCTACACACCAATACAGGGAAGTTAAGGCTATTGAACGTGAAGTTGGATGCCGGTTTGTCGAGGTAAGTTGTCATTTATGTTATATGTATAACTACAACTATAAGAGACATGTCTCATATGTGGTATCTAACACCCAAACTTTCAGATCTGTCGAAAAAGTGTAGTTATTAATTGCTTGCATGTTGGTTTTGATCACATGACTAAATTCTTTACAATTTGCCTGTGTAGCTTCCAAAAATAGCTGTTGATGCTGGAGCCTTGGACATGTATGGTGGCATGGATCGTGGTGGTCGTTTTGGTAATATTGGAAATATGGGAGGCGGTCGACGTGATTCTGGTGGTTTTGGCAATTCTGGCGGTGGCCGTTTTGGTGGTAACAGTGGTTCTGGTGGTGGTCGGAGTGGGGGATTTGGTTCAGGACGGTCGGGAGGATATGGATCTGGTGGGGGATTTGGCGGACAGGGTTCTGGCCGCTCTGGCAATTTCGGCAGTTTTGGGTCTGGCCGTTCAAATGGTTTTGGAGACCTAGGAGGCTCAGATCGTAATAGTGGTTTTGGAAACTTTGGTAGTTCTAGTCGCTCAAGTGGTTTTGGGGATTTTGGATCAGATCGTTCCAGTGGATTTGGCAGTTCACGATCTGGGCAGAATCGTTCAAGCCGTGTTGGTGGTTTTTCTGATGAAAATAATGATGGTAATCGGAATACAGGGAGGAAATTCTTTTGAAGCAATTGAAGGTATGTTCTAAAAATCTACACATCATACGGCTTGCAAGATTTTCCAGGCTTGCCTTGAGAAAGCTTGTGTCAGCTTCACTCACTTTTAACTCTGAGTTTCTTTCACTTTAAATTTCTACAATATACAATTTATCACTGTGATTATTATTTAGTCATTTTTTGGTAATTTTGTATGTGGTTATATTAATTGGTTTGAATTGTCACTGTAGTTTATACTTCTGTGTTCTTGTTATTGTTTCTAATGAGATGACCTTGTGTTCATGGAATTTCAGTATGACAGTGAATACCCCATACGACTAGTAAAGACTAAAGGTTGCTTTTGTGGGCTGGAGTCCAAGAGTCTTGCTATGGCTCTAAATCTCTAACTAGTCATCCAACCGTCTTTGATTCTACTGTTCATAATCTTGTTAATCGAAGAAAGTTGGTCCAATTGCAGTGGTGTAAGGTCCTTGAATGTAATTTGATAATAACCTCCGAGGTTCTGTTTTTTGTTCTTGTTTTTAATCATCTATGCCCGCTAGTGTCAGTCAAGCTTGGAATGACATCAGGAAACAAAAGTAGCCAATGCTTCAGAATATATACGAAGAGTGTGTGATTCTTGTAGGACGACGTATCTAATGGTTATTATTCCAATTAAGTATGTGTTTTGCTGTGGTTTTTGTTGTGCATTCGTTTGCACTGAATCTTTATCATGTTGTCATTTCACTTTATACGGGATAATATACAGAAGCAGGATATGAACATTTGCTATGCTATAAGATTTAATTTTGTTTTCATTTGCGTTGGTTGTCACCCTTGAAGATTATAAAGAAGACTGTAGAAAAGTAGACGTATGAAACTGCGAGGAGCAACACATACCCCCTTCTATAATTAAGTTAAAACCAATAAAAGGGAAGGACATCAAATTACAAATCTGGATGAACTTGGTTGACTGGAAATAGATCAACGATAACCTCCAATCTATTTCTTTTCCCATAAATTCCAAGATTCTTGATTTCTGTGTTGCTAGGATTATAAAGAACCAACTCACCACCACTAATTTCCAGGATCCATTCCCCGTTATTCCAAAATCCTAATGGTCTATGAATTATTGGAAGAGGGCCAATACTTGACACCTTAGTCCAAGAACTTGCGACACCTGTTAAGTTGTCCGATACCCATATGTTAAAAGTTTTATCAACTTGCTTGATAGGATACACAATCAAAGCAATTGATTCTTTTAGGGGGAAAATTGCTCTTGTAATCCTGCCTTCTCCTCCCAAGGCTTCAATCCCTGATGGCAAAGGCGTCGTTTCAAAGATTTCTTTGCTCATATTGAATAAAAGTATCACTTCAGTACTGCTATCTGGAGCCCACCAACAAAAGATTTGGTTCTTGTAAACCATACTCCATGTGTTATAGTACATAACGTTTGCTGGGATATTTTTGCCATGTTTCTTCCATGAATTTGTCTTTGAAGAGTATATCTCAACTTGATTAATGAGGCGACTCATCGGACACACAAAATAAGATCTATATGACTTTGAAGTTGTTTGTGATAGGATTAAAACTATTTCAAGATCACCACAACATATTTTGGCATCAGAAGGACATGATATTTGTGATGCGAACAATAATTTGATCTCTCTTATAACTTGATTCCATAAAGCAATATTTTCATGAAAACCATATTAAGCAACAATACCATTACAAGGGCCTGTCAATTTAACATGACCGAATGTGTCAGTTAAAAATAGAGAAAATTCTCGATCAACGAAAGTCTTATCTCCATCATTTCTTAATAATGAGATGACCCTTTCATTTGTAATATTGTCACGTTTAATGACAAGTAAATCATCACCTTCTTTAGAAGAGAAAGATGTACAATGTTTAATAATGAAACTTGGATCTCTTGTAAGGAAATACCATGATTAGTATACACATCGATCAATGATTTTATTGATAATCTTGATAATATTTCTATAATTACATCTTCAGATAAGTTCATTGCTTAAAAAGTCTCTTGCACACTCTTTCGTTTTTTCCGATATGCTTTTTTCGGTACTTTGACTTTGTTCCCGTTTTAATCCTTGGAGAATGGATCGATAAAGCTTAAATGTCAAACAAACAAAACTACCTAATAGATTCTAAACCTTCCACATATTTAGCATTTTCCTTGTAATATAGAGAACTTTTAGACATGTCAAAATAGGCTGGCGGGGAGGGCCAGCCAGCCATCCGCCGCAACCCGCCATTAGGCGAGGCGTTTTGGCGGGCCTCTAAATGGCTAACCCAGCCCAACTCATTTTAGGCCGCGGGTTAGACGGGCTGACCTGCTTACTTTTTTTTAAGAAAAAAATACTAAACATCATCACAGTAAAATGATATTAATATTATATCGCAATAAACAATAATATAAAATGATATTAATATTAAACAATATCACAGTAAAAGGATTTTATAAAATAATATTATTTTTTCCCATTGGGTTGTTTGAGTTTTTTTTCAGGTCTTGGTGTTAAATTTATTTATAGATAATATTATAAAATGATATTAATATAAAATTCTGTTATTTTAGTTGATGATGCTAATATATTATTTTTTTTAGTTTAAAAAAACTTGTAATAGGATGGATATAAGTTTTGATTTAGGTATAATTCCTTACATTAGCAAGTGGTTGTTGGTCAATTTCTTCTGTTAAAGTTTTGTGTATTGTATCAGTTTAGTATTAATACAATTAACTAAAGGCAATTAGGAATGGGAAGAGGACATCAAAGGAACGGAGAATCTCATTCCTTACTAAATATAAAATTCTATTCTAATTTGGCGGGTCAGCCCGTCCCGTTTAGGCCCGTCACGTCTTGGCCCGCAACCCAAACGAGCTCAGCCCGTTTGATCTGCCTCCAAACGGGCTGCTATTTTATCAACTCAACCCACTCAAATTTTATAGCGGGACGGGCCGGTCCGATAGGCCTGACCCAATTTGACAAGTCTAAGAACTTTAGAGCATACACATCTTTAGAACTAAGCCAAAAAAATGTGCAATAGTACCTTTATATCATTCATAATAAAAACACAAATAAGAGGAAAAAACAGCCATTTTGACCATGTATCTTTAAAATCATAACATTCACAAAAAAAAGGTTTCACTTTTTTCACAAACTACCACTTTGTTCGTTTTTTTAAGAAAAATGTATGCATATTGCTAACTAATATTTATTTGTCTGGCCGTTGATGGCATGCATATTCAAACACGGGCTAATGTTATGTAACTAATAGTTCACTTGGCAAAAAAAAATATTGAGGAGCATTTGAATTAGGGTTTGGATCATTTGGCAAAATCTCAAATGCCCAACACATATCAACTCTGCCATATTTTTTTTTCCCCTTAAAAACCTACACAATGGAATTGTAATAAAAACCTAAGCAATTGTACTTATATATAATTACCTCATTAAAGCCTTAGATTACAAATTGTTGTCATAATAGATCGCTAACAAACAAAATCAAGATTGAATGCACATTTATATGAACAACTTCCGACACCAACTCCATCCTCCCGCTCAATCCTAAAAATGGATAACATAGCTAATCAATATAGAGTAAGTCTCTTGTGAGACGGTGTCACAAATTTTTATCTGTGAGACGAGTCAACTATACCGATATTCAAAATAAAAAATAATACTCTTAGCATAAAAAGTAACACTTTTTTATGGATGATTCAAATAAGAGATTTGACCTACGAAATTGATCTGTTAGACCGTCTCACAAGAGTTTTTGTGATCAATATATTTTCCAACCCTCATTCACTACCATTGATATATGCAATAGACCATGATTCTTTAAATTAAAATACAATTTTCTAAATGTAATTTTATTTATTTTTTACTGATTTTTTTTAAAAATAGTACGAGCTTATTCTTAACATTCCTTAATTTAGGATTTATGTTATGTCGGAATAAATTTATTAAATAATTTCAAGAAACAATATATAAGTAAATAAATTTAAAAAATGACATATTCCCATTTTTACCGTGGTCTGGACTCTGGTACAAGCGTTTCAGACTGCATAAAGACTTGGTTTCACCATGCCATGAAATCTCTTGTCTTACAAATTAAAGGTAGATCTTTGTGATGGATTTCAATAATTGATATACTTTCCTAAATAGCCTTTGTCTTCACCATTTTACTTCTTTCTTCGTTCATCACTTCCCCTTCATTTAAAAAAAAATGTTGTAAAAAAAAGAAAAGAAGAGAGAATAGTTCGAAGATCTGAAGCTCATTTAAGCAATCAAGACACAAAGATCTTAATAGTGGCGAAAAGCTACTCATTATCTTCTTCCATTGCTTTTACTTACTTTAGTTCATTTATTCCTCGGACCGGTCCTCTTCTTTCCTTTTTTCTCTTTTCTTGTACGAGTTTTTCAAACTTGCTATAAAAGCTTTAAGATCTGCTTTAGTTTTTGTTTTTCTTGAAGCCCTTGCGAAGCTTTCGGTTGTTGTAACCTGCTTCATTTCTCCTCTTTCCATTTTTTGAGCTGAAAACGGAAGAAATTGGAGAGTAATGGGTGGTGCGTGTCAGTCTGGATGAAAAGGTTGGCTCTTTTTGGTCTTCAAGGGGGTGAGGTGGGGTGGGGTGAGGTGGGAGTTTCAGGTCTGATACCTTTCGAAGTATATGATTTTTCATGAAGCCCTTTTGTTTTTAGGGCTATTGTTTTTTTGGGTTCTGGCAGTTGTCATTCTATTTGGAATATGAAGTTGTCATCTTCGTCTTCCACGTCGGGCTTTGATACGCAGCCGGGGGAAGGTTTGATGGTTTCATTATTATTATTTATTTTTTTCGAGAATGTTTTTTTTATATTGATTTGCAGTATTCTTGATATGTGTTTCTTATGTGAGTGGTAGACGAGAAGAAATGCTTGAATTCGGAGCTGTGGCATGCGTGTGCGGGTCCTCTGGTATCGCTTCCACAAATTGGGAGTCGGGTTGTTTATTTTCCTCAAGGACATAGCGAGCAGGTTTCTTACAATTTCAGTTGCATGTTCTCTGGTTCAATACTTTCATTTAGTATTGACGTTTGAGGTTATTAAACAGTTCATGGAATAAATTTATGGTAGGTTGGTAGTTTGTTTAGTTAGTTTATTTGATATGTCACCATAGTTCGTCGAAACTGGCTCAATAACCACAGTTTCAATTCTCATAGCAATATAACGGAATTGGTTGCCGGTTTTTTTTAACTTTCTTTTTTGTTAAATCTTCATATTTTTTTTTAAATTTCAAAACATTTATAAGCTGTAAGTAATGTTTAAACTTTATTCAACATCTTAGCTACCAAAAATCGAAGTTAATGGAGTATGGGGGAATTCCAATCATTTAGAAACACATTTAAGCATCTCTTACATTCCCAAAATAAAGCTGGTGATTTAGTAGCATCTGTTACACCAAAGGCTTGGTGTCGTCGTGGTAATAAAAAATGACTTCGTGGTACTACAAGAATGAGATTTCATTAGTTTAGGGACTTGAAAATGTAATAAAAGATGAGCAGACTTTTCCGTCTTTGAAAATGAGATGTGGCTATTTTGAAAACACATTAATATTACTTGCAAACATATCCGAGCCAGATTAAAAGGTCAGGGTTACCTGATATTGTAATCGTCATTGACCAACTTGTCAATTGATGAGATAAAATTAATGAAATTTTTTATGTTGAAGTACTTATTATGTCAATGAATACATAATTGTAACGACGTAATAAAAAGCATAATATCCAACACCAGTTTTGATAACTGATAGGTATTATAAAAAATCTTATAAGATGAGACACATAGTACATCGAGTGACGGAAAGGAATAAATCTTAAATCATTTCATCTTAGGAGTTCAGTGCAATCAATTTTATTAAAAGATCAATAATTGCATCATGATTCCAACACCACTTCCAATAGAAAGCTGATGATCTCTATTTTGTGAAGGAATTGAATCTGTTATTTTTTTCTGAATCTTTTTTGTTTCTTATTTATTTTTTATTACCTTTTCCCAATATTTATTTTTTTAAACTTATCTGTTCTTCTATTCTTTTTCCTTTTTCTTTTAATGAAATTTAATTCTCCATGTTATAGCCGACATATAACCGTTCCAACATTTTGTTCCATTTCACGCTGATATATCGCCTTTAACTGTTCTTTCACCTTCTCCTTTACAAATCTGGAAATATGGAACAGTAGTGGTAGTTCTTATTCCAGTGCCCCTTGTATTTTTCTACTTGTCTTGGGCAGTGATGAATTTTTTCCTGGCATCATTAATTTGCTACATTAAATCAATTAAATATATTTTCCCAATTAGTAAATTATTCAATGTGATTCTGACATTCAGTCGCTGTAAGCTTCAGCTGGTTGAATATAGTTCCACACGTACGATTTCAATTATTATTCTAGAACGAGCTTATGTATCCTACAAGAATGATAATGTTCGTAAGATTAAGGTGCCCATGGTGTAATTTTGATCAGTGATTTGTATATAGGTTACTGCCTCGACGAACAAGGAAGTAGATGCAACGATACCTAACTATCCTGGCTTGTCACCACAATTAATCTGCCAACTTCACAATGTTACAATGCACGTATGTCACTTTTTTTTATATATGTTTCTACTTTTGACCAGCATTATTTTTATTAATGGCCTAAATTCTCAATATTGCAGGCTGATGTTGAAACAGAAGAAGTATACGCTCAGATGACTTTGCAACCACTTAGCCCTGTATCACTCTTAACTTAGCATTTATGAATTCTATCTAGTCACTGTTGGTCGACATCTACTAACTTTTTCAGTTTTGGTTAGCAAGACCAGAAGGACATATGCCTGCTGCCGGCAGAACTTGGCTCACCAAGCAAACAACCAACCAACTATTTCTGTAAAACATTGACAGCTAGTGATACCAGCACTCATGGAGGATTCTCTGTTCCTCGCCGAGCAGCTGAGAAAGTTTTTCCTCCTCTTGTAGGTTCCATCAGTACTTGTGTTTACTGGTTTGCCTTGTAATTTTTATTAATTTCCTACCTAGTTGGGTTACGTTATAAATGTTTTTTCAGGATTACTCTCTGACACCTCCTGCACAGGAATTAATTGCAAAAGATCTTCATGGCAATGAATGGAAGTTCAGGCATATCTTCCGAGGTTGGTTTCGAGAATAGTTTGTCCCAAATCGCATCAATTTATTTTGGTAACTATTGTGAAAGAATTGATTTGGCACTTGTTGATACACATTTCTTTGTGATGTCATAAAACTTCAAGAGTTTTCAAGGACAAATGAAATAATAATTTTATTACTTTGTGATCCACATCTTAAAGTTATGATTTTGGAAGAAGATGTGTGTTTGTACATGTGTTTGAGTTTGACAGAGAGAGAAATAGTGCTCAATCACAATAGATATTGAACAATGGATGAGTTGATTATGCTTTGAATATTAACAGATGATGTTGTGCATATTTGATTTGATAAGAACATCTGAGAAGATTTTAGCCTGTGGACATTGCTATTTGTTGGTATGACACACATTTTGGACATTTTGACAAGAGTAGATTTTTTTATGGGATTGATTAATTGAGTAGGTCGTAGTCTTCTTACAACATTTTATTCAGAGAGGTTTCAGTTAGGGGGCTACTCATGGGATACTGAAATATAGAACCTGCATATCAAATATGCTGACAAATTTTTCTAGGTGGAATTTCATTCTTGAGTTGCTTATAGATTGACTCACACATGCAGGTCAGCCAAAGAGACATCTCCTTACTACCGGATGGAGTGTTTTTGTGAGTGCAAAGAGAATTGTTGCTGGAGATTCTGTTATATTCATTTGGTATGTTGTCTGGATTTTTGTGTCTCCTAGAGAAAAAGCTTAAGGAGCTTTTTCATGATTGCGCTTTGTTTCCGCTTTCGACTTAGAGCTTTCTGTTTAGCTGTTGATTTCAATAACCTAAATTAATATAGCAAAGATGTTTAACATATAATTTTGCTCCCAATATTATATTGGAATGTTGTGGGATATGTCGGTTGGAGGGTGAAATGGTGATTTGTCATTTAATCATATTAATTTTCACAAGGCTAATCGCCTGCACCAGATATATTATTATTCATATCATAATCTCTCTCATCATATACAATAACTTTAATGACAACCTTATTGCGTTGTCATTATATCTTCTTCTTCTTTGATTTTTTTTTTGTTTCTGCTGTTTTGACTCTTTCTTTAACTCTCTTATCAGGAATGAAAATAATCAGTTGCTCTTGGGGATTCGGCGTGCTAATCGTTCCCAGACTGTTATGCCTTCGTCTGTTCTGTCAAGCGACAGTATGCACATTGGTCTTCTTGCAGCAGCTGCCCATGCTGCAGCAACAAATAGTCGTTTCACTATCTTTTACAATCCAAGGTGTGTTTCTCAATTTTATTATCTTAGGTAAGACGCTCCTTCACACGTTTGGTTATTCTATTCTCAGGGCTAGTCCATCTGAGTTTGTGATACCTCTGGCGAAGTATGCCAAAGCAGTTTATCATACCCGAGTTTCTGTGGGGATGCGCTTTCGGATGCTTTTTGAAACAGAGGAATCCAGTGTCCGTAGGTATGTCTAAATGTTCCTGCATATTAAATGCATGCGGCAAGTGAGAAAGAAGTCCACCTTTTGATCTTCATTTTTTTCAAACTCGTGCACTTTGAATCTGTACAAATCTGGAACGCTTTATTTTGTGTATAAACATAAAGCCCAAAGCTTTTTATTTGAGTGAAAATATTTTAGTGTGGTTCCATTTTTTGAAAATAATTTTACCTTTTGAATATATATTCCATTGGTAATTGGCATTATCTTTTTTTTTTCATTCTTAAAAAATAAAATCAAAGTTTTATGTATATTTCTGGGAAATGAGTTGGAATTTGAAGCTTGTTTTGACCTCATTAAGGCTGCGTTTGGTTTGGTTTGGCTTGGACACAAGTTAGGCTGTCACATGTTCAAATACACTTATTGCATCATCTTATATTTTCCTGGTAATTATTTCAAAACATGCTTGTACGTTGTTTCATGTTTTTCAAAGCTTATCAACTTTCAGAAAAACATGCTATTTAAACCTTATTCTCATACTTAAGAAGCAAAGGCATCACAATGTCTTCAAGCATTTCACTTTGGAAAAGTGAAACCCAGCACATTATGGATTGTGAAAATTCTAATTCTTCAAGGTTCGATACTGAATATCAAAAGCTTAGGAGATGTGCAAATATTTTTGCTGTCACTTGAAAATTTTAAGGTTATGTGTACTCGTGGACGGATGAAGTGGTATGCACACTACTGAAATTTTGTACGTTTGAACATAGGTACATGGGTACAATTACCAGCATAAGCGATTTGGATCCTGTTCGTTGGCCAAATTCACATTGGCGCTCGGTAAAGGTATATTGATTGCTTTCTCTCATTCATTGTCTCTGCTACCGAGACGAAACCAAAATGCCAAACCAAGACCCGCATTGTGAAGGCGGAGTTTAGATTTCAGAACGTGATGGCACTAACATGCTGCTTCAGCTTCTGAAATCCTTTACTCAATCTATTCCACGCCCTTGAATAAAGAATCCTCATTTGTCTACTGCCTCTTTTTAAAGCACTCCTGACTATATCTGGGGTCCTTTTTGCCAATTTTTTGTTTACATTTTCCCCTTACTGTAGAACTACAAATTCTGGTAATAATAAAGCAATTATTGTGGTTCTGTTTTATGGTTCTCATAAGTGGTCTACTTGTGTTATTTTTTTGTGAATGGCTAAATTAGTCTCAAAATCATGAGCTCGGCTGGGGCCTTAGCCTCAAGGCCATTTAGCTCCTTGAGATCCTCACTGAGATGTTTGTGCGAATCAAATTGTCTTCTATGTGCTTCCTATGTAGCTTTCCACAGGACACGTGTGCATATTTTCTGTGTCGTTTAAAAAATGTGGAACTTGAACATGAGTATCCTGCATTTTCTTTATTCAGGTGGGATGGGATGAATCAACTGCTGGGGAGAAGCAACCAAGAGTTTCTTTGTGGGAGGTTGAACCTCTGGCAACCTTTCCCATGTACCCATCTCCATTCTCCCTCAGATTGAAACGACCATGGCCATCTGGACTTCCTTTCTTCCCTGGTTTGGTTTATAATAGTTGGCTGAGAAAATTATACATATTTCTTGTGTTTAATTTAGATTTTGATACACTCCTTTTTATGTGTTATTTTTGTGCCATTCAGGTCTTAGAGATGGTGATATGAGCATGAATACTTCACTTGCATGGCTTCGTGGGGGTATGGGAGATCAAGGGATTCACTCACTAAATTTCCAGGGATTTGGTGCATCCCCGTGGATGCAACCAAGGCTCGATGCTTCCATACTTGGTTTACAACCTGATGCCTACCAACTAATGGCAGCAGCTCCACTTCAGGAAGCAGGGTCATTTGGTCCCAGTAAACTTACCAATCAGCCCTTGATGCAATTCCAGCAAAATATTCCAAATATTTCTGCTTCACTGATACAGAATCAAATGCAGCAACAGTCCCATTCTCAACAGAATTTCCTTCCTAACTTTCCAGAAAACAATGCTATTTCTCAGGGTCAAATTTTGCAACAGCAGTTGCAGCTCCGTCAGCCATGTAATGATCATCAGCGGCAGCAACAACTACTTCAGCAATCTCAGCAAATGCATCCACAATTTCAAGATGAACAAACCGAAAAAACCTTACCATGTGGCCTGCAAATGGGATTGACCTCTGAGCCGCAGCTCTCACCTTTGCAGACCTTGTCGTCAACAAACCAGCTACAGAACTTCGTGGATATCGTTGGTAACCATATGACTTCATCTAATAATTCTTCCATGCAGAGTTTTCTAAGTTCATTTTCCCGTGAAGGAGCATCCCACCCAGTGAACCTGCTTGGTCCCAGTCCTATAGTCTCACCTTCCTCATCTTCAAAACGACTAGCATTAGACCCTCAATTTCCTTCTAAGGTTTCTCAATTTGGCGTGCCCCATCCAGAAGAATTGATGGTATCCCATTCCAAGGTATCTGACCTTTCAGCCTTGTTGCCACCGTTTCCTGGTAGAGAATTTCCTGATTTCCATGGTGTGACGGATACCCATAATAATTTGTTGTTTGGAGTTAGTACAGACACATCAGTGATAATGAGAAGTGACATGTCAACCCTTAGAAATGGTGGCAATGCGAATGAATCACTACCATTGCCATATGCACCCCCTGCATTTGCTAGTGCTGCAGCCACCGACTTTCCTCTTAATTCTGACATGACAACCTCAAGTTGTGTCGTTGAATCAGGTTATTTACACTCAGAAAATGTGGATCAAACAACCCCATCACCTGGAACCTTCGTGAAGGTGAACAAGCATGTTTTTTTGCCCCGCATATTTCTCAACTATTTTGATAACACATCTTTGTTCAGATTTGTCACTTTTCTATGTAAGAAAATTTGAGAGGTGGATATGATCTTGGCTTCTCATAATGGCATGCACATTTTGAAGGATTGACATAATACCCTTAACCTTTTTCTCATAGGCTCCTCTATGAAGAATTTATTTTAGTTCCAACTCCGTATGACAGTGCCTTTCTATTGAGATATTATTTCTTTAAGGTCAAGGGAATCATGTCTTTAAATTCGTGAACCCTTTATGTTTCCTTTATCTGATGAACTGCCCTATTTTAGATATGTTTATAGGGTCATTTCGCCACCTTAGTACTCTGATATGACATTCAAGGATCCATGGCTTTTTTCCTTTCAGAGTGTGATGAACAATATGTCACTGTTTTTGTAGCCAATACTACTATTGATTTTGTTATATAACTGTCAGGTTCACAAGTCAGGGTCCTTTGGACGGTCATTCGATATCTCCAAATTTAGCAGTTACCATGAGCTGCGGAGTGAGCTTGCTCGCATGTTTGGGCTTGAAGGCTTGTTGGAGGACCCTCAAAGATCAGGCTGGCAGCTTGTATTTGTTGACCGAGAGAATGATGTTCTTCTTCTCGGTGATGACCCTTGGCAGTAAGCTTCTATCTTTTTGCATTTCTCTCTTGCTTTAACATTCTGTTTGAGATTTTGACCTAAACATTTTTTACGTATGCTGCATAGTCATTCCTCAAAACAGCACCTATGAGATGGACTCCAAAAAATGTTATTTGATTACCATTTTGTCTGAACGTCATCAATAGAGTTCCCCTTTTATTCCAGGGAATTTGTGAACAACGTCTGGTGTATCAAAATTCTCTCCCCTCTTGAAGTGAGGCAGATGGGTAAAGAGGGCCTTGATCTTCCTAACTCTGTCCAGACGCACCAGCTCTCCAATAGCGGCAATAGCTGTGATGATCATATGAATCGGAAGGACTCCAGAAGCATCTTAAATGGGATTCCAACTGCGGGTTCACTTCATTACTGATGACTTGTAGCCAATTGTGAAAACTATGCGAAATGTTTCTTGTAGACCAAAATATTCTCCATTGGTCTTGGTCAGACAATTTTTTTACATATTATCTGTTTTAGGCCAATGATGGTATGTGACCTGTTTATCTAGTTAACTTATGATCATTTGAAGCTCTCCGCCAGATGATTACCATGTATACATGCAATGGATCCTCATCCTTGTAGAAATAATGTGACATTAATGGAACTGTAAGACGTATTGTTGTTTGCATCAAGTCGCGGCTTCACCTTCTCGACTGCGCCATATGTCATGACAGTGGTCAGGTAGTGTGTGTAAATGATTAAAATTACACATACTATAAATTGCTCTTATGATTGTTCTTATATCCACACTTGAAAAAAAATGACAATAGGAAGAAGAAAGCGGAAGGGATGTACTTGAGGCACTTGGTGCATGTAATCAAATTACATTATTAAAATGATCCTCAAAATTTATCTATTCTTAGTTTTCCTCTTTCAACTAGTTAAAATTGGGTATTGATCTTGTAACTCGAAATTTTTTAGCCTTTGGTCCTCACTTACCAAAGTGATGATGTGGTGTCGGACATATAAGCCGAAGTTGAGTTAGATTTTTTGGCGGACGGTTGAAATATAATTTTTTAGAAAACTTAATCAACCATCAATGATATGTTAAAAATATAAATATATTACTTAAAAATAATAATTATAATAGTAATGGATAATACTTGGCATATGTTATAAGAAAGCTTATTTTTCATCTATAATATATTTCATAGCAATATATTATTTTAAAACTAAAGCAAAATTAGAACTTTAATCTTTCCAAATAAAATTACTAATATATAAATTTAAATCATAAAAGATAAAATTATGTTTTAATAAAGATATTTTAGATAAAATTGAGAAACCAAAACTTTAAAAATTTTAGGTTTTGGCAAAATCGGGTTGACATTTATATTTTGATCAATCATTGTTTTATTTATTTAGTTATATAACATAATTTTTATATATATAAAAATTTAAAAAAACTAAGGCCGAAAGTCGATAGCATTGTCATTGCAAGTTTAACATTTTTGGTATCACGTCGGTATTTTCTCCATGTTAATATTCTGTCAAAAAAGAATCGCTGCTAAAAAAATATACCTAAGTTACATGACCAAAACCAACTCTCATTACCTAAAGGACCAAAGCACAGACTGTGTAAATGGAGAGGACATTTTTTCACTATTTTCCCTATTTTTGCAAGAATCAAACAACGAAAGCATTTTTTTTTGAGGGAATGAAATTATTATTGTACGTAATATCACTCGAATGTGTGTCTAAATCGCAGAATCTTTCTCAAAGATGGAGTTAATTCTTCAGCGTGATATGACTAATTTAACGTTGGGAAATTCCCATGCATTTTACTTCACCCTGAAAAGACACTAGCTGGTTTCTTGGTCATCTGAAGGTCAAATGTAAACCGAACAACTCAATAACATAGTCCCCATTCCCCCCTAACCACCAGAGAGATCCGGGCATCAACCAGGAATGTTAGTTGCAATATTTCACTCTCAATCTTTACCTGTCATTCATTTCTGTTTGACTTCCTGGTTTAAGCTCAACAGACAAAACATACTAGCCAGTAGTGGTGAAAGATTGTCAAAGATTTCATAGCATGGCCGTTGAAGAATACCAGCCATTGATGCTTGGGCTTGACTCTCATGCACAGATTCCAGATTTATCAACAGATGAAATTGAAGAATTTTTGGAACATGGGCCGGTGGCCATCCGGTGGTACCCTCGACTCGTAGCATGGGAGTCGAGACTTCTCTGGTTTCTCTCCGGTGCTTCTATCATAGTCTTGCTGTTCAATTACATGCTCAGCTTTGTCACCCTTATGTTTACTGGGCATTTAGGTGCACTTGAGCTGGCTGGTGCCTCTGTTGCCAGTGTCGGAATTCAAGGTCTTGCTTATGGTGTCATGGTATAGAAATAATTATTCTGAAAATTTACCTTTGGGCATTTAAGTCAGAGCGATAATAGACACGTGCACGTCACAATTCTTTATTCTCAACTCTTCTAGCCGTACAGGATAAATTAGAACTACTCCCTGAAATTTGAAGTTTCAATAGTTAGAATGACACGTTCTTAAAACCAACCCCTGAGGTTTGATCAAGTCGATCTTCAAACCTTGTTTGAAGTTTTAGGCGCATGAAGATAAGAAAACTAAATCTCCGGAGATAACGTATACTCAACAAACATATTACTAAAAGATGTTTTAAACGTGTTCTGTCTTCTTTTTTTTATTTTTATCATAGCTAGGGATGGCAAGTGCAGTTCAAACTGTATGTGGACAAGCTTATGGAGCAAAGCAATATGGAGCAATGGGGATCATTTGCCAAAGAGCAATAGTATTGCACATTGGAGCGGCTGCAATGATCACACCCCTGTATTGGTTTTCAGGGCCAGCGCTTAAAGCTATAGGTCAATCACATAGCATTGCTGCACAAGGCCAAGTTTTCGCTCGAGGACTCATCCCTCAACTCTACGCATTTGCAATTAGTTGTCCCATGCAAAGATTCCTTCAAGCTCAAAACATTGTTAATCCTTTGGCCTACATGGCTGTAGGAGTATTCTTCTTGCATGTTCTGCTAAACTGGCTTCTTGTTAATGTTTTTGACTATGGACTTGTTGGGGTGGCTCTAACGCTTAGTTTTTCTTGGTGGCTGTTAGTCATTATTCAAGGGATTTACATTAGATTCAGTCCATCTTGCAAAGAAACTTGGACTGGTTTCTCGACCAGTGCTTTCAAAGGAATATGGCCTTATTTTAAGCTAACCGTGGCTTCTGCCGTTATGTTATGGTAATGGTAACACAGGAAAATCATGCATCTGTTATTCAATCCTTCTTTCTTGTCCCTTATCATTGTTTTCTTGTTTGTTGCAGCTTGGAAGTATGGTATTTCCAAGGTCTAGTGTTTGTCTCAGGCCTACTCCCTAATCCAACAATCTCCCTGGACTCTATTTCTATATGGTAAAAATCCAGAAAATCTTACTTAAAAAAAAAAAGAAAAAAAATCCAGAAAATTTCTTGGTTTCTTTAAATTTAAATGTTACCAGTTCTCACTCGTTCTCTCGAAACAACAGCATGAATTACTTGAACTGGGATATGCAATTTATGCTGGGAATAGCAGCTGCGGCCAGGTGACAAAATTTCTGGTTTCTTTTATTATTTAGAAGTCTTCCTCTTAATCTCCATTCTAAATATTATTTTGTGGTGATTGCAGCATTCGAGTCAGTAATGAGCTCGGTGCAGGTCATCCTAGGGTAGCCCAGCTCTCAATCATCATAGTGAACGCAACAAGTACCGTAATCAGCATACTCTTCAGCACAATTGTGCTTATATTCAGGGTTGGATTGAGCAAACTTTTCACAAGTGATTCGCAAGTCATTGAAGTTGTGTCTGATTTGACTCCATTACTTGCCATATCTGTTTTTTTAAATGGAATGCAACCTGTACTATCAGGTAACATAAATGATTGATTTGCTATTATTTAAGAGAAGACGGTTTGGTAGGAATGGATCCGTATCTTCTCATGTGACTTTCAGGTGTTGCCATTGGAAGTGGATGGCAAGCCGTGGTTGCTTATATCAACCTGGCCACTTACTATATCATCGGTTTGCCCATTGTATGCATTCTTGGATTCAAAACAAACTTAGGAGTAGCTGTAAGTTTTGCTTTTTCTGAATACTGGTATGAATTTTTGTATTTTGTATGTTAGTGATGAGGAAAATTCATGGCGGTTTTCTCAGGGAATTTGGTGGGGTATGATAATTGGAGTTGTATTACAAACCTTGCTTTTATTTGTCATAACTGCAAGAACAAATTGGGCATCTGAGGTAATCTTTGCTTTTGCTTTGATGTTGTATCATTGTTTTTTGCTTGTTTCCTAGTATTATTTGGATTCGCATTAATTGCATCTACACAACTTTCCCTACAGTAACGTCTAATAAACAAAAACATGATCAATTGCTCCAAAAATTACAAAATTATCTGCACATTGTATAAAATCACATTAGACCAGGAAACCTGCAAGTTTTTAGCCCAACGCCAGGCAGGTCTTCGTATATTGGTCTTTGAATTCATGTTTTCTTCAATTGTTTGCAGGTTGCAAAAGCTGCTGATCGGTTGAAAGAATCTGCAGAGGAAGAGTTACACCTTGAGGAAAATATATGATATCATAGAAAGAGGTTCAGTTTCAATATCTGCTGTGCATCTCTGGTTGATGTATCTTTAGGCTCTTAAGGAAAAAGACCTATACGTCTACATGCTTGTCAAATCATCATCATCATCATCATCTTCATCTTCATCTTCATCTTCAAATATAAATCTTTTTTCTTCATCTTCAACTTCACTGTCATCATTCACATTATCCACTTCATCACTACTGACATCTTTTAGACGCCCTTCAAATGTTCGACCTTCTACTAGTTGATTAGCTTCCGTTTGTTCTTCTGCTGTTTTCGCCAAAGATAAGAGAACATTCTTCGCTTTCTGATCAGGAGGGGTGCCACTTGATAGCATTTCATTGTACCAAACCACTGCACCACCAAAATCCTTGTTTCTGCCATAAGCATCCATGATCGTGGTGAAAATGGTTGGATTAGCATTGATCCCAAGGGCACGCATTTCACCATATTTCTCCATCATCTTTTCAAGATTAATTACTTTAGCGTAACCTTTTATCAGAGTCCCGTGAGTGACAACATTTGGTTCCAATCCATCTTGTTTAATCCTTCGGAAAAACTTCTCGGCACCTTCCATATCAGATGCATTAACATAGGCTGAGAGCATAGTTGTATAGGAACAAAGATCTGGTGTACATCTGCAGAACAAAAACGAGAATCAAATTATCACACTACACTGTTAACTCAATTCTTCATCCCAAATGGGATATTAGGTTCCACGTGTAACAAGCTAAACAAGATTATCACCACAGAATAAGTATGAATGGTAAATAATAAATTCTCTACAAACACGTAGGTATTGCAAATTAAGGAATTTCAATGAACGATCTGTCTATCAGCAACTAAGGTTATGTTACTTGATAATGGAAGGAAGATCCTTGTTGAGCCATGATATGAAATACAGATCAACTTGTGAAAAAAGGAAAACCCCGAACTCTGGAAAACAATTGGCTTATAGCCATCCAAAATTACCAACTTCACAGCAATTTTTACCCTGCCACCTCCACGAATCTCATTCACAGTATTTCATGTTTAAAAGCACTGGTTTGAAATAAGATTCAGGCTTCTGGGCTTTCGTTTTCTCAATTTTTTCTATCATTAGCTTCAAAAAGAATCTACAAGACACAAATAACATGACTCTATTAAAATTCAAATCAAAAGTGAGGCAAATGGTAAGAGGTTAACGAAGCAGTGCACCAAGGAATCATTCAATAATAGTATAATAAGCGAGAATTGAGTAAAAAGGAAAAAAATATATAACTGCGCCCTAGAAAAACTTCACCTGTCTCTCCGCATGCTCTTGAATACAATTCGTGCCTGCTCCACCATTCCTGAGATTGCAAAAGCATCAAGCAAGATGTTGTATGCTTTCTGTGTCGGCCTGGAAAGAGAACTATATAAGTTGAGAAAGTAGACAAATATTTGTCTAGCCATGGCATTCAACTGATTCCACAATTATCAACTGAATATTGATGGGAACTAGAATGTGGCAGCTTGAGTGTTTACTTTTGATTGGCATAACATAGGGTCCAATTACGGGCTCTTAGATTCACAATTATCACAGGCAACAAGAAGTTGCCTCAATATTTGGTGACCATTTAATAATGTCGTCTCTAGTTCACTAAGATGTGTTTACCGTTTTGAAGTGCAGCTATTTTAGTTATGCTTACGAAAACAGGTAAAAATGATCAGCTGCATATTGTTTTACAATAGTAAGAATTCTCTACAGAGTCGGACTTGAAGATGAAAGTGTCTGAATTTATTTTTTCATCTTGCCAAACATAAAGTTCAGATAGACTGCACAACTTGGAAATGAAGAAATTAGTGGGAATCACACCTAAGGCCAGCATCAAGCATCTCCTCAAATACAGCCAATGCCTCTTCTTCTCTCCTGGCTTTTCCATAGGCATTAATGAGCAGTGCATAGCTCACAACATCAGGTTGATTACCAGCTCTTTGCATCTAGAATGACAAATTTCCATAAAAAAAGTAGGTGAATTGTGCAGTAAAACATGGAAAATTACCATAGTTTAACACCTAATCAAGTTTCACACTGAGAGACAATTGACATGACCATAAAAAACCGAATTGTCAACCTATTTATTCTTAGAATAGCATGATCTGCTACACAGCAAACCCAAGGAATCTGCAGGCGCCAATAACCCTGATGCAGCCGTTGGATTCTTTTCTTTAGAAATGTTTCCAGATACATAAGAATTTAATTATATTGAAGAGGAAATTATTACAAATGGAGGCATCCACATGTGTGCTCATACAAGTGACAGAACAACTCTATCTATCAGTAAAAAAGTATACCAGTTACATACAAGTACTTACAGCTGGATTGAGATTTAGAAGACAAACATAAACAAAAAGCTACAAAAGCTTTCCCGGAATTCTCGATCTCTTTAAAATCTCATAAGTTCTTCCATTAAAATATTTCAACACCTGATGTTTCTTTAGCAGGACTGAGTACTAAAAATAAAAAAAATTCTCCAGCATGCTTCGACATTTTCCAAGATGTGTCTAAGCTTATGTTTGAGGCACGCCCTTATACAAAGTTGCCATCCTCAGGAAAGTGCTGTTTTCGTGGCTTAGACCATATATATGTGCCTCAAAGTACCGTTTTAGGCCTTTTGTTTGCCATACTCTAATACTCTCAATGAAAAACAAAGCAGAACAACTTCAGTTAAATCGTGTGAAAAAAATAGCAGACTGAATGAAAATGCTGATACTTTTGAACCTACCCGGTCAAACATATTTGCGACCTGCTTGTAGTTAGTTTCAAATGACATCAGGCTATTGTGTGTAACCGTGGTTTGCTGAACTCCTCTCTCAGGCATCAATGCAAATAGTTGACGAGCTTTGTCATAACTTCCAGCCTTTTTGTACATGTAAATCATCATGTGGAACATTTTCTGGTCTGGTTTTAAAGGTGAAGTTTCTTTATCTAGGAGGGTCTCAAAGATTTCCTCAGCTTCTCTAAACTTGTCACCCTGCAGCCGCCAAATGTCGCAAAAAAAGTTTCACTCAATAGTACCATCATCAATATGTAGGAGCACACAAAGTACCCATGATATGCTACTATACATGAAAAAAAACATCTTTCACTTAAAGATCTTAGCTAATACTCTGAACTTAGACATGTCATGCAATCAAGAACAGAATCCTAAAATAATTTAGATGCGTCATTCAACCAACAAAAAAATCCTAAATATAGGTAAGAAGTCATGTTTCCTGTGGCATCTATCATTTGGAAAATTTGTAGCAGCTAAGCAAGCCCCATTCTAGAATTTTGGTTCTTGAAACTCTTGAAATTTCGCCCTTAAAAGTGTTACAAGCACCCTAAGCAGTCCTTTTGCACGATCATTTCGAACAAGTCATTCTTTTCTGATTCATTAAGGATTCACAAACAATAAACTAACAAATAATCAAATTCCCGTTATTTAATAAAATAATGAGATGCCGGGTAGCAGAACACAAAGTGTGAGCCTTGGTTAATATTATAGCACCATCCCCCAGTAAGCATGCCGCATCAATAGAAGACCATAAATCGAGAATCCCAATGTTAAAAATTTTCTTACAGCTTTTAGTCAAACCAATATTTACTTGCTGTTAAGCAGCAAGATTATTCTTCATACTCTGAAGTTTCACATCAGCAGTAACACGTTATAATATGGTGTGCTACACATAATATTATTGCAATGAATGGAGTCACCTTAACAAATGTGTTAAGAATAATTTGATATGTCACTGCAGAGGGTTCAGGGCCTGAAGATTGCATCCTTCGAAATATAGCTTCTGCTTTATTATATTGACCTCCATTTCCATATGCCTCCATAAGAGCGGTATATGATATGACATGAGGCGCATAACCTTTTTGGTTCATGTAGCTTAGAACCCTCTCAGCTTTGTTAAAATCTCCTTGCTTTCCATAGGCAGTTATGAGCATCAAGAAGTCCATCTCTTTAAAATCCCACCAATGTTGAGTCCGAAGCCATTCAAGAATCTAGAAAATAAACAGATAAATGAGTGAAACAATAAAAAAACATATGTGCTTCAGGTAAATTAGGGCCCTGCAGATGCTAAAAAAAATAGAAATAAATTTGAAGAGAACTCAAAGTTTAAAAATAAAACAAAAATCCCTCAAGTAAAAAGTCCTTAAAACAACAAATTTTACCCTCTATCAGAAAGTTTTAGTTTGTTCTTACTTACCAAATATTTTATGCTAAAATAAAATTTTCTGTCATGATAAAATCCAGTATCTGGATATCTTCAAGTTCTAAAATTTATCAGCACCAACTTTGGAACTTCAAATGTATTCATTCAAGAATTCACAATTGTGTTTTATCTGCATACGACAATACAAGTGGTAACTCAATTTGTAAATCTAATGTGTTATAGATAGATTAGAAACACCACGAACAATAATGAAGAACAGATAAATCGAGGCGTTGCCCACCTCACCAACAAGGTTCCACTTCTTAAGCTGCTTAAACCGAACCAGGGTTCCAACAACCAAGTCTTTAGGGAGAGGCTCGCCCTTCGATCTTCGACTCCTGAGCACTGCAACCGCGGAATCCGATTCCTCAATTTCAAGCATAATTTTTCTCCAGTTCTTCTGGTCTGCTTCATCCGCATCATCCTTAAAAACCTCCACTTTCTTCTTCTTCTGCATGAACTTTCTTGGTGCCAACATACCCAGACAGACTACCTGTGCCCTCTTACATACGTGAATATTGGCACCAACTAAATTCTCACAACCATATGACTTACTGCAAAGTAACCACACACAATTAGAAAATATTTCACATACACAAACAAACATGAACAAATCTCCCAAAGAACTTCAAAACCACCCATACAAACCAGCTCTCATATGAACAAACATACGAAACTCACACTTTCCCATTTCCCACAAATAGCAAGACATGTTTAACAAAACATGAGAAAAATGCTTATACGGTATTCAAAAAAATATTTCAGAGAATGAGCTTTAAGAATAAACTTCAACAAATAATTGTAATTTCAGAATTAAAATCACATAAAGAAAGGGGCAACATGATAAAAGAAAAAAAAAAGACCTTGAAATTCTAGTGGAAGGAGCTGAAATGAAGGATTTAAGAAAAATTGTTGAAGTTTGAGGCATTCTTTGTTTTCAAGAATCTCACACTCCACAGCTTCAGCTCACTTTATATACTCAGCTTTCAGACACAACTCGCGAATTCAAAGAGACAGCAGGCCGCCCCTTCTGCTCGTAGCTTTTGATGTTTCTAAATTTTTAGATATTTTGTGGATAATTCCATTTGTAAGATAAAAAAAAATTGTGTGTAATATAATAATATCCTCTGGTTTTGGGAGTTCGTTACCGCGGCATTCCAAAGTGGCACAATTTACAATTTAGTCCCTACATTTTTATTTTCCAATCAATTTGGTCCATTTGCTTTGTTGGCGAACCGAGCCGCTCTTGCCTTTAGTGGGAACGAATTACTTATTTAATTTCACTTCAAATTTGATTAATAAAGAATGGTAAATTACATTTTGCTCATGGAACTTGAGCATTTTTTATTTTTTTCTCGTTATCGATGAATTCACGATTTTAATAATTTTTTAAAAAATTTAATTATTTTTCATTAGAATACTGACATGTCACCCGACACATCAACAATATCCGATGTCATGTCAGTATTTTCCGATGCCACTTAATCATTTTCTGGTGACTCGTCACATCAACATTTCAGTGAAAATTGACTATTTTTTTTAAAAAAAAATGCAAATTAGTATATTAAAATTGTGAATTAATTGATAACATATAATCAAAAATGAAAAAATAAGACAAGTTAATTGACAAAAAAATGTAATTTTTTCCAAGATGGTTACATGTTGATTGTTTAAAATTCATGATTTGAAATTACTCAATCCAAAAAAACCGTACATATTGTAGACTTCGATGGTCACAGAAAAAATGTCTGACATAATTTAGTTAAAAACAACATTTGAAGCAAATATGGAATATAAAAAAAACACAGAAAATTTCTTACTTTGCATGCACATGATTAAAACATGGCTATTTAGAAAATCATTTCTTGGGATGCAATATTTTTAAGCCAATCCAAAGTGTGTCTAATATTAAAACCAGACATGCAGTTTGGTTGATTGAGATTTTAGAAAATAACAATCCCCATAATTTCACACACAAGTACTCCAACGAGGGACCAAAATCTAAATCCAACAATAGAAAATTATAACTGGATATGGTCAAGAATCATACATTAATCATACAAATTAACAAATATTCATAGATCAAGAACAATAAGTCGAATATATTGCTGATGCTGAACTTCAGTCTTAAAAATGATAACTAAAAAACAGTTGAACTTTCAAGAAATCACATTTCAAGATCAAAATAATTTTATCTGTGACATGTTTTATTTTAAAACAGAAAATAATAATTTTTGCGACAATATATTAATGTTAATGGTAGAGATTGTGGCTTCCCCTTGCCTCACGGAACAGATCCATTGCCAGTTCCTGGAGGTGCCGACACATGATGATTTTGCTGCGTCGAATGCGAGCCAAAGCCGAACATGTTCATAGGCTACAAATAGTAATACAAGATTCAGAAATTCAGCATAATATATTATTACGGGTTTTACGTGTTTCGGACGGGAGGATCTGGTGCAATTAGCCTGATTTTAGCTACAACTACAGGAATCCAAGAAAAGTAATCTATGCATAGAGATTTAGCTATAATGAAGTGAAGGAAATTACAGACCTGGGAAATATTTTGCATTGAGCAGAGGGCCATGTAATTAGCATATTGCTCAGCAAAACCTGAATTTTGCATCTGGTTTTGATAGTTCACAGGATTCAAAACCTGCCTCAGGCCGGCAGTAGCTTGATTTGTTGCGGGATTAATAGCCATGGCTTGATCAACGAGTGAAATCCTTGATAGATGCATGAGATTGGGGACTGTAGGAATCGTCGCGGGGCCGATTCCCATTCCCATTCGAGGCATGAACTGTTGCATGCCTGGAAGCACCATCGGTGCCATTCCACTCCCCATCCACATTAACTGGTCATGCCACGAATAATATTTAAGACGGCAAACAAGCCAAAATTTTCTTTTAGATACCAAATTTTATATGTTTTTTTAATTACAATATTGGGATCATTCATTGGTTTAATTCTCTGAAGGAACTTAGTACCTGGATTTGTGATTGAAGGGATTTCATGTATTCGATTGCCTCGTCTAGCATCGATGCTTTATCCGACTGAATAAGAGGACGTTAACATTTAATCCGGTGTTTCTTTGGATTACCTTAAACCAAGAAAACAACAAATTTTACCTTGTTGGAGTGAGGGATCAGATCCTGCAATGCCTTCATCTTCTCGTTGATCTTGTCCCTCCGTCTCTGCAATGAAAAAGGAAGAACATCAGAGGGATCGGTATGAAACAATCATGCGAAAATCATGAAGTGAAATACAAGAATCCAACCCTTTCAGATAAGTTATGCACTTCAGCTACACGGCTCCTACGATTCGTTCCGGTATTTTGGGATGACTTATTCCCTGAAGCTGATTCGAATTCAGTAGCCTGCATAATAGTTTTTAAAATTTCAGCAGTGTTTCATTTGACAGAAGATATGTAAAACTGGAGTGAGCATACATCACTTGGGAATTCAAATCCAGTCACATTTCTGCTCTTCCTTTTGTGGCGATTGGTGTCATTGGATTGCTTGCCGGTTTTCCAAAAACTACTGCCGGATCCTCCATATGACGATGAAATGGCTTGGTCATGTGTCTCTCTTTCCCTGTTGTCACTTCGAGGGCTCACATTTCGAGTATGGTTTTCGTTCACCGCTGCTGACAGAGTTCTTCTACCAATCCCGCAGCTAGATGCAAGTTGATTGCTGCTGCAATGGCTTGACCCTATCGTCCGAACAGATGACTCATGAATTTCACCGCATCCCATATGATTAATTACTGGTGTTTTACCTGGAAAGTCAAGATTACCAGTTCTTCTAACATGTCCAGAGCTCTGATCTTGGAGGGCTGATTCATAGGTTTCAAATATTGGAGGTGGGGCAAAAGTTGGCGGTTGCGAAGTTTGGTGAACATGGTTAACATCCGATACACTAAACTTGAAAGGTTCTTCACATTCCATCGACCCGGATGGCTTGTTAGCCTGAACCGACGTAGACGCGGGATTTTCAGACATCAAGTCGGAACAAAACTCCTTCTCGAAAGCTTCATCAATCGGGCAATGAATCCATGAGATTGTCTCATCATCTTGAATCAGATTAGTCACCAGGTTACTGACAACCGGACTCGTTGTTTGGTCATTCTCGTTAACTTGCTTGGACTTCATGGGATCGTGGTTCCGTTTTCCACGAGTTTGGCTATGCAAAATCACCTCCCCATTCTGCCATAACAGCTCCACTAGCCCATTATCTTGTCTGTAGTTTAGCCAATATAATTTTGCAAAGTCAGAAACAACGAATTATAGCATAAAACAGAATTCAAGATTATTTTCAACTTTTTCCCCTATAAAAGTCGGTTGTTTTCTAGAGTACACTTACCCCGACTGTCTTCTCTGATTAGGCACCGGGACTTGACCTTCAACATCAGTGTTCCAATCAGGAAGATATGTAGCATCCATAGCTCAACCGAAGATCAAATTTGTATTGAAAAAAATGGATTATTTTCAAGTCGGACAAAGGGATAGAGACTCGAATTCTTGGGGATGAAAACAAAAACCCACCTCAGAAAATATATCCCAATGGATAATGTTTAAGCTTCACTAGTTCAAGAATCAAAACGTAATCTTTCTTCGGTATTTTGATCCCAGCATTGGACTTAAAAGGAACAGACAGATGCCACTGACTTCAGTTGTTTTCAAATGCTGCAGTTATAACGGTGATAAGGACATCTGCGTATAAAAGAATTGGGAAATTTTATGTTAGACCAGTTCAGTAATTGCCCAAGTTTTATTAGGAAAATTTGATGTTCATCGACAGCATGAATGGAGCCGACTGCAGAGAGTGATATTATCTGTCATCTTCAACATTAAGGTTTAACCATTCACATATTTTCTTGTTCAATGTTTTATTTTGATGTTATCTGAGTAAATTGTTTCGTTAAATTTTGTCTCAATCAGGCATATATAGACAGAGACAGGTAAACAAATAGCCACCAATTGAGACCATGCTTGACTCTAGAATCTGTCTTCCACCACTCTGTACATTCATGTGGTACCATTTGCATATTCGATTCATGACTGCCGCGGCATGCAAATCACTTTCTTTCTTCTTTACAATTTTCAATACGCGGACATGAACTTAATTGGATCGTGACAGTTTACATATTCAATTTTGATGGAATCTTGGACAGAAGAACATATATTATCCTTAAATTTTTAGAATTCGCACTCCGAACATATTTTCCAACTCTTTCATCTTTCTATCCCGAAAAATACTCGTGGATATCAAGACACTTTAATCACACCTAGTAACGTGTGTTTAGAAAAATTTTCATAATTAGTTAGTTTGTCGAGAAGTTTAGTTTGTTTTTGTTGGATTTTGATTTGATTTAGTCACCTACAAATACAGAATATCTCCATCGTATATTGTGAGAAATTTTTCATATCCATGTGACTAAAGTGATGGAGAAAACATTCTTAAAAGAAAGTATAACGTGGTTTGGATTTCATTCACAAATTATTTATATTCGAAATATTTTTTAAACAATGTGTTTATATGTAATTAAGAAGACAACCCAATATTTGATTCCTATAGTTTAATCCGGGGAGATTGTCAATGAAATTCGTGTGGATAATCAACAAAATGGATTGCTTCACTTTCATTCGCTTTGCTGTCGCATTAAATTTCTCAACTACAAAGCTGTGGGGGTTTCGTTGCTGGAAAATAAAACAAGTAAAATCAAGAGAGAAGATAATTGTCTCAATAATGTTACACTGGACCGCTACAAATAACTAATTAAAGAGACTGTCTCTGATCGACGCTATCCATAATTATTATTATATTTAATAATAAAAAATGATATTTTTTATTAACTGAATCAGGTCGGATATTTGTCTCGTAAAATTGACCTATAATACAATAAAAAAAGTTTTTGTGATAAATATAATGTTGTTAATTCAAATTTAAAATGATTTTTCTTGAATATATGAAGTCAAAAAAGTTATCAAAACATGGTAAATCGAATAATAAAATTAACATATTTCTTTGAGAAATTAAATTCATTATTAATACTATTACTAGATACAATTAATTTTCAATGATTACATTTATCGAATTGTTTAAACATTTTTTTTTCCATTATTTATGTTTAGCTTATTTCTTGGTTTCATATTTTGAGTTTCTTCTGTATTTCAAGTAACAGTTATAAATTACAAAATGTTCCAGCAAATCAATTATAACCATAAACTTTATTTTATTATTCTTATTACTTATTAGTATTTGTAACCGAAGGTAGTACGATAATTAAAAAATTATCATTTAGGCAAAAACTTGTGTGAGACGATCTCACTGGTAGTATTTTGTGAAACGGATATCTTATTTGGGTCATCCATGAAAAATTATTACTTTTTATATTAAAATATTATTTTTTATTTTGAATATCGGTAGAGAATCTTTATCTGTGAAACGGATATCTTATTTGGGTCATCCATGAAAAATTATTACTNGGAATTCTCGATCTCTTTAAAATCTCATAAGTTCTTCCATTAAAATATTTCAACACCTGATGTTTCTTTAGCAGGACTGAGTACTAAAAATAAAAAAAATTCTCCAGCATGCTTCGACATTTTCCAAGATGTGTCTAAGCTTATGTTTGAGGCACGCCCTTATACAAAGTTGCCATCCTCAGGAAAGTGCTGTTTTCGTGGCTTAGACCATATATATGTGCCTCAAAGTACCGTTTTAGGCCTTTTGTTTGCCATACTCTAATACTCTCAATGAAAAACAAAGCAGAACAACTTCAGTTAAATCGTGTGAAAAAAATAGCAGACTGAATGAAAATGCTGATACTTTTGAACCTACCCGGTCAAACATATTTGCGACCTGCTTGTAGTTAGTTTCAAATGACATCAGGCTATTGTGTGTAACCGTGGTTTGCTGAACTCCTCTCTCAGGCATCAATGCAAATAGTTGACGAGCTTTGTCATAACTTCCAGCCTTTTTGTACATGTAAATCATCATGTGGAACATTTTCTGGTCTGGTTTTAAAGGTGAAGTTTCTTTATCTAGGAGGGTCTCAAAGATTTCCTCAGCTTCTCTAAACTTGTCACCCTGCAGCCGCCAAATGTCGCAAAAAAAGTTTCACTCAATAGTACCATCATCAATATGTAGGAGCACACAAAGTACCCATGATATGCTACTATACATGAAAAAAAACATCTTTCACTTAAAGATCTTAGCTAATACTCTGAACTTAGACATGTCATGCAATCAAGAACAGAATCCTAAAATAATTTAGATGCGTCATTCAACCAACAAAAAAATCCTAAATATAGGTAAGAAGTCATGTTTCCTGTGGCATCTATCATTTGGAAAATTTGTAGCAGCTAAGCAAGCCCCATTCTAGAATTTTGGTTCTTGAAACTCTTGAAATTTCGCCCTTAAAAGTGTTACAAGCACCCTAAGCAGTCCTTTTGCACGATCATTTCGAACAAGTCATTCTTTTCTGATTCATTAAGGATTCACAAACAATAAACTAACAAATAATCAAATTCCCGTTATTTAATAAAATAATGAGATGCCGGGTAGCAGAACACAAAGTGTGAGCCTTGGTTAATATTATAGCACCATCCCCCAGTAAGCATGCCGCATCAATAGAAGACCATAAATCGAGAATCCCAATGTTAAAAATTTTCTTACAGCTTTTAGTCAAACCAATATTTACTTGCTGTTAAGCAGCAAGATTATTCTTCATACTCTGAAGTTTCACATCAGCAGTAACACGTTATAATATGGTGTGCTACACATAATATTATTGCAATGAATGGAGTCACCTTAACAAATGTGTTAAGAATAATTTGATATGTCACTGCAGAGGGTTCAGGGCCTGAAGATTGCATCCTTCGAAATATAGCTTCTGCTTTATTATATTGACCTCCATTTCCATATGCCTCCATAAGAGCGGTATATGATATGACATGAGGCGCATAACCTTTTTGGTTCATGTAGCTTAGAACCCTCTCAGCTTTGTTAAAATCTCCTTGCTTTCCATAGGCAGTTATGAGCATCAAGAAGTCCATCTCTTTAAAATCCCACCAATGTTGAGTCCGAAGCCATTCAAGAATCTAGAAAATAAACAGATAAATGAGTGAAACAATAAAAAAACATATGTGCTTCAGGTAAATTAGGGCCCTGCAGATGCTAAAAAAAATAGAAATAAATTTGAAGAGAACTCAAAGTTTAAAAATAAAACAAAAATCCCTCAAGTAAAAAGTCCTTAAAACAACAAATTTTACCCTCTATCAGAAAGTTTTAGTTTGTTCTTACTTACCAAATATTTTATGCTAAAATAAAATTTTCTGTCATGATAAAATCCAGTATCTGGATATCTTCAAGTTCTAAAATTTATCAGCACCAACTTTGGAACTTCAAATGTATTCATTCAAGAATTCACAATTGTGTTTTATCTGCATACGACAATACAAGTGGTAACTCAATTTGTAAATCTAATGTGTTATAGATAGATTAGAAACACCACGAACAATAATGAAGAACAGATAAATCGAGGCGTTGCCCACCTCACCAACAAGGTTCCACTTCTTAAGCTGCTTAAACCGAACCAGGGTTCCAACAACCAAGTCTTTAGGGAGAGGCTCGCCCTTCGATCTTCGACTCCTGAGCACTGCAACCGCGGAATCCGATTCCTCAATTTCAAGCATAATTTTTCTCCAGTTCTTCTGGTCTGCTTCATCCGCATCATCCTTAAAAACCTCCACTTTCTTCTTCTTCTGCATGAACTTTCTTGGTGCCAACATACCCAGACAGACTACCTGTGCCCTCTTACATACGTGAATATTGGCACCAACTAAATTCTCACAACCATATGACTTACTGCAAAGTAACCACACACAATTAGAAAATATTTCACATACACAAACAAACATGAACAAATCTCCCAAAGAACTTCAAAACCACCCATACAAACCAGCTCTCATATGAACAAACATACGAAACTCACACTTTCCCATTTCCCACAAATAGCAAGACATGTTTAACAAAACATGAGAAAAATGCTTATACGGTATTCAAAAAAATATTTCAGAGAATGAGCTTTAAGAATAAACTTCAACAAATAATTGTAATTTCAGAATTAAAATCACATAAAGAAAGGGGCAACATGATAAAAGAAAAAAAAAAGACCTTGAAATTCTAGTGGAAGGAGCTGAAATGAAGGATTTAAGAAAAATTGTTGAAGTTTGAGGCATTCTTTGTTTTCAAGAATCTCACACTCCACAGCTTCAGCTCACTTTATATACTCAGCTTTCAGACACAACTCGCGAATTCAAAGAGACAGCAGGCCGCCCCTTCTGCTCGTAGCTTTTGATGTTTCTAAATTTTTAGATATTTTGTGGATAATTCCATTTGTAAGATAAAAAAAAATTGTGTGTAATATAATAATATCCTCTGGTTTTGGGAGTTCGTTACCGCGGCATTCCAAAGTGGCACAATTTACAATTTAGTCCCTACATTTTTATTTTCCAATCAATTTGGTCCATTTGCTTTGTTGGCGAACCGAGCCGCTCTTGCCTTTAGTGGGAACGAATTACTTATTTAATTTCACTTCAAATTTGATTAATAAAGAATGGTAAATTACATTTTGCTCATGGAACTTGAGCATTTTTTATTTTTTTCTCGTTATCGATGAATTCACGATTTTAATAATTTTTTAAAAAATTTAATTATTTTTCATTAGAATACTGACATGTCACCCGACACATCAACAATATCCGATGTCATGTCAGTATTTTCCGATGCCACTTAATCATTTTCTGGTGACTCGTCACATCAACATTTCAGTGAAAATTGACTATTTTTTTTAAAAAAAAATGCAAATTAGTATATTAAAATTGTGAATTAATTGATAACATATAATCAAAAATGAAAAAATAAGACAAGTTAATTGACAAAAAAATGTAATTTTTTCCAAGATGGTTACATGTTGATTGTTTAAAATTCATGATTTGAAATTACTCAATCCAAAAAAACCGTACATATTGTAGACTTCGATGGTCACAGAAAAAATGTCTGACATAATTTAGTTAAAAACAACATTTGAAGCAAATATGGAATATAAAAAAAACACAGAAAATTTCTTACTTTGCATGCACATGATTAAAACATGGCTATTTAGAAAATCATTTCTTGGGATGCAATATTTTTAAGCCAATCCAAAGTGTGTCTAATATTAAAACCAGACATGCAGTTTGGTTGATTGAGATTTTAGAAAATAACAATCCCCATAATTTCACACACAAGTACTCCAACGAGGGACCAAAATCTAAATCCAACAATAGAAAATTATAACTGGATATGGTCAAGAATCATACATTAATCATACAAATTAACAAATATTCATAGATCAAGAACAATAAGTCGAATATATTGCTGATGCTGAACTTCAGTCTTAAAAATGATAACTAAAAAACAGTTGAACTTTCAAGAAATCACATTTCAAGATCAAAATAATTTTATCTGTGACATGTTTTATTTTAAAACAGAAAATAATAATTTTTGCGACAATATATTAATGTTAATGGTAGAGATTGTGGCTTCCCCTTGCCTCACGGAACAGATCCATTGCCAGTTCCTGGAGGTGCCGACACATGATGATTTTGCTGCGTCGAATGCGAGCCAAAGCCGAACATGTTCATAGGCTACAAATAGTAATACAAGATTCAGAAATTCAGCATAATATATTATTACGGGTTTTACGTGTTTCGGACGGGAGGATCTGGTGCAATTAGCCTGATTTTAGCTACAACTACAGGAATCCAAGAAAAGTAATCTATGCATAGAGATTTAGCTATAATGAAGTGAAGGAAATTACAGACCTGGGAAATATTTTGCATTGAGCAGAGGGCCATGTAATTAGCATATTGCTCAGCAAAACCTGAATTTTGCATCTGGTTTTGATAGTTCACAGGATTCAAAACCTGCCTCAGGCCGGCAGTAGCTTGATTTGTTGCGGGATTAATAGCCATGGCTTGATCAACGAGTGAAATCCTTGATAGATGCATGAGATTGGGGACTGTAGGAATCGTCGCGGGGCCGATTCCCATTCCCATTCGAGGCATGAACTGTTGCATGCCTGGAAGCACCATCGGTGCCATTCCACTCCCCATCCACATTAACTGGTCATGCCACGAATAATATTTAAGACGGCAAACAAGCCAAAATTTTCTTTTAGATACCAAATTTTATATGTTTTTTTAATTACAATATTGGGATCATTCATTGGTTTAATTCTCTGAAGGAACTTAGTACCTGGATTTGTGATTGAAGGGATTTCATGTATTCGATTGCCTCGTCTAGCATCGATGCTTTATCCGACTGAATAAGAGGACGTTAACATTTAATCCGGTGTTTCTTTGGATTACCTTAAACCAAGAAAACAACAAATTTTACCTTGTTGGAGTGAGGGATCAGATCCTGCAATGCCTTCATCTTCTCGTTGATCTTGTCCCTCCGTCTCTGCAATGAAAAAGGAAGAACATCAGAGGGATCGGTATGAAACAATCATGCGAAAATCATGAAGTGAAATACAAGAATCCAACCCTTTCAGATAAGTTATGCACTTCAGCTACACGGCTCCTACGATTCGTTCCGGTATTTTGGGATGACTTATTCCCTGAAGCTGATTCGAATTCAGTAGCCTGCATAATAGTTTTTAAAATTTCAGCAGTGTTTCATTTGACAGAAGATATGTAAAACTGGAGTGAGCATACATCACTTGGGAATTCAAATCCAGTCACATTTCTGCTCTTCCTTTTGTGGCGATTGGTGTCATTGGATTGCTTGCCGGTTTTCCAAAAACTACTGCCGGATCCTCCATATGACGATGAAATGGCTTGGTCATGTGTCTCTCTTTCCCTGTTGTCACTTCGAGGGCTCACATTTCGAGTATGGTTTTCGTTCACCGCTGCTGACAGAGTTCTTCTACCAATCCCGCAGCTAGATGCAAGTTGATTGCTGCTGCAATGGCTTGACCCTATCGTCCGAACAGATGACTCATGAATTTCACCGCATCCCATATGATTAATTACTGGTGTTTTACCTGGAAAGTCAAGATTACCAGTTCTTCTAACATGTCCAGAGCTCTGATCTTGGAGGGCTGATTCATAGGTTTCAAATATTGGAGGTGGGGCAAAAGTTGGCGGTTGCGAAGTTTGGTGAACATGGTTAACATCCGATACACTAAACTTGAAAGGTTCTTCACATTCCATCGACCCGGATGGCTTGTTAGCCTGAACCGACGTAGACGCGGGATTTTCAGACATCAAGTCGGAACAAAACTCCTTCTCGAAAGCTTCATCAATCGGGCAATGAATCCATGAGATTGTCTCATCATCTTGAATCAGATTAGTCACCAGGTTACTGACAACCGGACTCGTTGTTTGGTCATTCTCGTTAACTTGCTTGGACTTCATGGGATCGTGGTTCCGTTTTCCACGAGTTTGGCTATGCAAAATCACCTCCCCATTCTGCCATAACAGCTCCACTAGCCCATTATCTTGTCTGTAGTTTAGCCAATATAATTTTGCAAAGTCAGAAACAACGAATTATAGCATAAAACAGAATTCAAGATTATTTTCAACTTTTTCCCCTATAAAAGTCGGTTGTTTTCTAGAGTACACTTACCCCGACTGTCTTCTCTGATTAGGCACCGGGACTTGACCTTCAACATCAGTGTTCCAATCAGGAAGATATGTAGCATCCATAGCTCAACCGAAGATCAAATTTGTATTGAAAAAAATGGATTATTTTCAAGTCGGACAAAGGGATAGAGACTCGAATTCTTGGGGATGAAAACAAAAACCCACCTCAGAAAATATATCCCAATGGATAATGTTTAAGCTTCACTAGTTCAAGAATCAAAACGTAATCTTTCTTCGGTATTTTGATCCCAGCATTGGACTTAAAAGGAACAGACAGATGCCACTGACTTCAGTTGTTTTCAAATGCTGCAGTTATAACGGTGATAAGGACATCTGCGTATAAAAGAATTGGGAAATTTTATGTTAGACCAGTTCAGTAATTGCCCAAGTTTTATTAGGAAAATTTGATGTTCATCGACAGCATGAATGGAGCCGACTGCAGAGAGTGATATTATCTGTCATCTTCAACATTAAGGTTTAACCATTCACATATTTTCTTGTTCAATGTTTTATTTTGATGTTATCTGAGTAAATTGTTTCGTTAAATTTTGTCTCAATCAGGCATATATAGACAGAGACAGGTAAACAAATAGCCACCAATTGAGACCATGCTTGACTCTAGAATCTGTCTTCCACCACTCTGTACATTCATGTGGTACCATTTGCATATTCGATTCATGACTGCCGCGGCATGCAAATCACTTTCTTTCTTCTTTACAATTTTCAATACGCGGACATGAACTTAATTGGATCGTGACAGTTTACATATTCAATTTTGATGGAATCTTGGACAGAAGAACATATATTATCCTTAAATTTTTAGAATTCGCACTCCGAACATATTTTCCAACTCTTTCATCTTTCTATCCCGAAAAATACTCGTGGATATCAAGACACTTTAATCACACCTAGTAACGTGTGTTTAGAAAAATTTTCATAATTAGTTAGTTTGTCGAGAAGTTTAGTTTGTTTTTGTTGGATTTTGATTTGATTTAGTCACCTACAAATACAGAATATCTCCATCGTATATTGTGAGAAATTTTTCATATCCATGTGACTAAAGTGATGGAGAAAACATTCTTAAAAGAAAGTATAACGTGGTTTGGATTTCATTCACAAATTATTTATATTCGAAATATTTTTTAAACAATGTGTTTATATGTAATTAAGAAGACAACCCAATATTTGATTCCTATAGTTTAATCCGGGGAGATTGTCAATGAAATTCGTGTGGATAATCAACAAAATGGATTGCTTCACTTTCATTCGCTTTGCTGTCGCATTAAATTTCTCAACTACAAAGCTGTGGGGGTTTCGTTGCTGGAAAATAAAACAAGTAAAATCAAGAGAGAAGATAATTGTCTCAATAATGTTACACTGGACCGCTACAAATAACTAATTAAAGAGACTGTCTCTGATCGACGCTATCCATAATTATTATTATATTTAATAATAAAAAATGATATTTTTTATTAACTGAATCAGGTCGGATATTTGTCTCGTAAAATTGACCTATAATACAATAAAAAAAGTTTTTGTGATAAATATAATGTTGTTAATTCAAATTTAAAATGATTTTTCTTGAATATATGAAGTCAAAAAAGTTATCAAAACATGGTAAATCGAATAATAAAATTAACATATTTCTTTGAGAAATTAAATTCATTATTAATACTATTACTAGATACAATTAATTTTCAATGATTACATTTATCGAATTGTTTAAACATTTTTTTTTCCATTATTTATGTTTAGCTTATTTCTTGGTTTCATATTTTGAGTTTCTTCTGTATTTCAAGTAACAGTTATAAATTACAAAATGTTCCAGCAAATCAATTATAACCATAAACTTTATTTTATTATTCTTATTACTTATTAGTATTTGTAACCGAAGGTAGTACGATAATTAAAAAATTATCATTTAGGCAAAAACTTGTGTGAGACGATCTCACTGGTAGTATTTTGTGAAACGGATATCTTATTTGGGTCATCCATGAAAAATTATTACTTTTTATATTAAAATATTATTTTTTATTTTGAATATCGGTAGAGTTGACCCGTCTCACAGATAAAGATTCGTGAGATCGTCTCATAAGAGACCTACTCTAATGTTTAACAGGCATATATGTGCGAGACATACGCTTCTTGCTCGTATATTATTATCCACATGTATCAAAACAACCATGAGCTGTAATAATTTAACAATGAAAAGACCAAAATTGGTCAATCTTGTAGTTAAATTTAAGAGTTTATTATTTTCCATTAACCAACTCGTGTGGAATTTTGAAAATGTACATTTTTCTATTCTGAAAATTAAATAGATATTTTAGACTTTAACATTTTATAAAAGTTACATGAACACCTCATGCATTATCGGGAATCTGACGAGCTGAATTATTTTGATAGTATCTCATAGCTGGTAATTAAAATGATCAATGAACGATACATTTAGAAAGAAAATGTAATTTTCTATCATTCACACTTCTGGTCGGCTAGATTAGTTCGAATTTATCTATGCTAACCAGACATTGCAAGATCTAACTTGATGAAACGGATACAACAACCGGCAACGTCTGATTAGCATATATAACGTCTAAACTGGTCTAGCAGACCTGAAATATGTAAGGGCTCGTGCTTTTAATTAATATTTAATTACCAAACAACAAAGATGAATTAGTGTAAACAGCGAAAACGAGTTTAAAATATTCATTTGAGCCTGCAGAAATTTTGACATGATCATGCCGTAAGTAGGACATCCAAAAAATTTCTGAAACACAACAACAATATATAAAATCAAGCATACCAATATCTTACAGCCGCACTGGTCAGGACCAGACACAACATATCACAAACAATCCGAAACAACATAAAAACATCACAATACAACTACACAGGACATCTCCCAGGCATAGGAGTGACAAAAAGCAATACGACCGGTCAACTCGACACGACCCAACACGAAAAAAATCAGGTTTGGGTTCGGGTTGGGGTTTTTCGGGTTTGGGTCGGGTTCGGGTTGGGTGAGTTCGGGTTAGTGCCAGGTTAGATGTGTTTCGGGTTGGGTCGCGGGTTGACACGAAATTTTTTTTTTGAAATATTGCATGTATTTTTATATATTGTATGTTTGAACAAAATTTATTGTATATTTATATGATAAATTTTCATCATTTAATATTTATTTTGTATATTTTTTTAACAATTATTTATTTGATTTAGTAAATATATTTTTAATTTTCTACAATTAAACTTTCAAATTTAAATTGAAAATTTTGTTATTATGTGTTTAAATTAAGATATTATTCTTATTTTTTATTTTTTCAAATTTTTTTCATTAATGTTTTTTTAAAAAAAATAAATAAAATTCGTGTTAGACGGGTTGAGTCGNCACCCCTACCCAGGCAAAAATATCAAACTAGTATAATATATATAGATATCAGGAGGCTCTAACACAAACCAACTCAACTACTGGTACCACTCGCTGATGCTCCACCAGACGCATCAAATCTTCTGGAATAACATGTTATGGCATCAAAAACAACCACAACCTAAAAAGACAGGGGTCGGATCCAAGTACGACAAACCAGTAAAATTATTACATAAATAAATGACATGTAATAATACTAAGTAAAATGCAATGTTATGTGATGCATGAATGGTAACAATGAAATAACATATATCAAACGGAGTCCAAACAAATAACATCAACAACGGTAACAGTGGCCACCCGTGCCAGGAATGCAGCATCAAATCGTCGCTCGTCCATTCACGTAGCATCGGGAATGCGATTAGCTAAGTCGCTCGTCCCTAGCTGTCATCTGAGAATGTGTCTAATCCTATCTCACTCGTCCCTCTAATGACTCAATATATCTTAACAAAATCATCATAAATCGTCATCAACAGAGTAATGCTCAATATGATATGCCAAAATAATTAACACATGAATGCATCAGATAAAACATTCAAAATACATAATAGCAACACAACATCACTGGATATTCTTGCACGCCGATATAGACGTCATAATAATATAGGTTTGAGCGTACATCAACTACAACTTACAATAACCACAGTAATTTCTTAAGGACTTTCTGATGACTCCAAATCTTAAACTCGTCCAATGATATAATCTACAGTATGAATTGGTTATATATCCAAGATAATGTCTTTCCAACGACTAAAACAAATTAAATCGGAGTGGTTAAAAATTGAAATCTCGGCATCCTATAAACCGATTTAAAATGTGGAATTTCAAGCTTAATATCTCAAGAATCAAAGCTTAAATGCACAATAGTGGTCTACCTCGCCGGAAAAATTGTCGGAATCACTGTTCATATTGGGAAAACAAATTGGACAACAGAGGAAAATCTAATGCTTCACTTATATAAACTAATCCACCAATAATAACTAAGAATCGAAGCCAAAATTTTACCTAAAATCGAATCAAAGCTCGTGCGCATAGGAGCTGGAAACAGGGCCGATCGAGCTAAAAGTCTTCTGATTCATTGCAGGAAAGAGACTCTAAGACTGGAGGAAGAAGGTTGCTAGGCTGCAATACTCTTTCGACTGTTGAAGACGCTGCGTGAGGGCTACAGAAATAGGAGGAAAGGCGACGAGTTTCCAGGTGTAGATCAAATATTTTCTTTCTTTGGCTACTGATACGTACTTATATTAAATGGATTGGGTTAAAAATAAATTTAAATGGGTTGGCCTTAAATCGGGTATTGGGCTCTCACAAAATATGACTTGCACCCAAATAAATTCTTTTTGGGAAATTGATTATTCTAATCTATTTCTAAGTAATAATTTTAAAAATGGCATTCTTTATTACATATTTTGCATTATGTATTATATAATTAAAAAAAGTCTTATATAATTAAAAAAATCCTAAAATACCATTTTTCTATGAACATACATGTTCCGTTTTTGCGATTCATTTGTTTAATTATCTATTATTTCTCTTTAAGAGTTGATTTAACATTTGTTCAGTTTTATTTAATTTATAATATATTAATTTTTTAATATTACTTACTTATATCAATAAACATATTTTAATAAAATTATGAATTGTTAGTTTGAATTAGTGCATACGAAACCATCAATGTTATAATATTCTAATTAGGATTGTTACTCATGCAAAATAATATAAACAAAATCATCAATAACCACGGTTATGAAACGTAATAATTACATCAATGTGAGTTTACACATATAAAAAAAATCTAATGGTCTCAATTAAGTCTCTACCTTATTCCATGACAACATTTTATGAGTATGCATGTGAGTGCCCGTGCTCTTAATTAATATTTAATTACCAAATAACAAAGATTAATTGGTGTAAACACCGAAAACGAGTTTAAAGCGTACATTTGGGCCTACAGAAATTTCGGCATGACCTCCCCGTAAGTAGGACATCCCAAAATTTCAAAACACAACAGCAGCAAATATACGCTCGAAAAATAACATCAAGTTCACAATCAACCAAATACATATCCTACAGCCGCACTGACCAGGACTAGACACAACATACCACAAATAAAATCCAACACACGTAAAAACATCATCATACATCTATACATGACATCTCCCTGGCAAATATATCAAACCAGTATAATATATAAATATATAAGAACTCTGACACAAACCAACTGACAACTGGGTACCATTTGCTGACGCTCCACCAGACGCGTCAAATCCCCTGGAATGACCTGCTATGACATCAAAAACAACACAACATAAAAAGAAAACAGGGTCGGACCCCAGTACGATAAACCAGTAAAATTACGACGTAAATAAAAGACATGTAATAATATCAAGTAAATGCAATTATATGCGATACATGAATGGTAACAATGTAATAACGGATACCAAACGGAGTCCAAATGAATAGCATCATCAACAGTAACAGTGGCCATCTGTGCCAGGAATACAACATCAAATCGCTACTTGTCCATGCACGTAGCATCGGGAATGTGAGTAGCTAAGTCGCTCGTCCCTAGTTGTCATCTGAGAATGTGGCTAATCCTAACCCACTCGTCCATCTGATGACTCAATATATATCAACAGAATCAACATAAATCGCCGTCAAAGGAGTCAAGGCTCAATATGTTATGCCAACACAATCAATGCATGAATGCAGCAAAATAAATATTCAAGACACATAATAGCAAACAACACCGACTGAATATTCTTACACGCCAATATAAGCGTCATAATGATATAGGTTTGAGCGTACCTCAACTACAATTTACAATACCACAGTAATTTCTTAAGGACTTTTTGATGAACTCGTCCAACGATATAAGCTACAATAAAAATTCGCTATATACTTCAATATAATGCATTCCAAATGACTAAAACAATTTAAATCGGCTCGGTTAAAATTAAATTTCCGAGAATCCTATATAACTCTTTTATAATCTGAAATTTCAAGCTTAATACCTCAAGAATCAAAGCTAAAACGCACAATAGTGAACTTGCGAATGTGGCTCACCGGAAAAGTCGTCGGAAACACTGTTCACGTCAGAAAACATGCTCAAAAAGTAGGAGAAAAGCTTAATACTTTACTTTTACAAAGTAATCCACCAAGAACAACCAATAATTGAAGCCAAAACCTTACCTAAAACCGGATCAAAGTCTACACGTATAGGAGATGGAAAACAAACCGATCGAGTTCGATAACTTCCGATTCGTGGCAGGAAAAAGTCTAATAGTATGGAGGAAGAAGATTGTTAAGCTACTGCACTAAAAATCTGGCCGCTGGGACGCTGCGCAAGGTGATGAGCTCGATGCTTGAAAGAGCCGATGGGTTCAAGGGAAAAGCTTGGAGATGTTACGGGATAAATTTATGGGAAAATAGGTTGGGTTTATTTAAATTAAATTTGAAAATGGACTGGGCCTATTTTAGGTATTGGGCTCTCACAATGCATTACAAACCTTCAAAAAAATAAAATGCATAAATATGCAACTCGATAAAAGAATTATCTATTATCATTAGTCTATGTCCAAATGCATAAAATTCATAAGATTATTCGAGAAATTGTGAAAATCAAATTAAGAGTTTGAAATAAAGAAATTGATGTGAATAAGATTTAAAAGATATGAGATATCTTTATAATTTGATATGATAAAAAGATTATTTTGATAAATTAATTTAACTGAAAACTAAAATTGATTGATTATAGTAATTGTGTAAAGTCTATTTAAGAAATTTTCTCATTTTTTTTTCTATCTTTTGGCCGTTGATTATTTTGATGACTAGTATGTGAGATATTATCAAAATATTTCAGTTCATCAGATTTTCAGATAATACAAAAGACGTTCATATAACTTTTAAAAAATGTTAATGTTTAAAATGTCTATTTAATTTTTACATGGAATAAATTTATATTTCCGATATTTGACGGAGTTGGTACAAGTAACTCTTAAATTTAATAAACTATAATTATAAATATAAATCAAATAGGATTTTTTGTTGAATTATAAATCAAATAAGTTTAAAAATTGTCCTTGACGTCATCAGTCTTTGCTAGGTCTACTCCCCTGAAAATATGCTTGGATCCAAGGATCTACGGCAACGGCAAGCACAACACACCAAGCAAATCCGATCGCGACACGTGTTCTTCAGTAGACGTGTATTGCCACCATTCGTCGCAACGCTTACAAAAAAACCCCGCTTCCAGAAATCCCCCCAATTCATATTATCAGCTCTCAGGTCTCTGTTCATGCCCTGCTGAGATCATTGCATTTTTTCTCCGACAATGGCGATCGCGAGTTATTTTCGCGTGTTGCTCTTCGTATCGATCTTGTTCTTGAATTCGATTCCATCTGAATCGGCGGTGGCGAGCATAGATCTCGGGTCGGAATCGCTGAAAGTTGCCGTCGTCAATCTGAAACCGGGACAAGCTCCGATTTCTATCGCTATTAACGAAATGTCGAAGCGAAAGACCCCAAATCTTATCTCTTTCCACGCAGATTCGAGGTTAATCGGTGAGGAATCGCTTAACCTTCAAGCTCGTTACCCCAACAAAGTGTATTCTCATCTACCCTTACTACTCGCCAAACCGTACAATTTTACTCGAGATTTTCTTAGATCACTCTATCTGAGTTGCGAAATCAAGCCGGATGAAAAAAGGGATGTGGCGGTTTTTCAGACAGATGGCGCTGGGGAATTTGCAAATTTCACGGCGGAGGAGATGGTTGCTATGATTTTGAAGTATGCAGTGGGATTGGCGGAGACGCAAGCGAGGACGACCATCAAGGACGTGGTGATCACTGTGCCGCCATACATGGGGGTGGCGGAGAGAATGAGTTTGTTGACGGCGGCTGACTTGGCTGGGATAAATGTGCTAGCTTTAGTGAACGAGTATTCTGGTGCTGCATTGCAATATGGGATTGATAAGGATTTTTCGAATGGGTCGAGGCAAGTGTTGTTTTATGACATGGGCGCCATCAGTACTTATGCTGCGTTGGTGGAATTCTCCGCTTATAATGCTAAGGAATTCGGCAAGACTGTATCCATCAATCAATTTCAGGTCAATTTTTTGGTCCAGCAGACTTTGATTATTGCTATTTCTTGTTCCTGACAATTTGGTACTGGTTGAGAGATGACTATTTCACCGTTTTAACTTCTTGCCATTGCCTTTGTGATAATAGCAAGCCATGTTTTTGAATAGATTCTATGACATTGATCTTAAAAAATAATGCTAAACCCTTAGTACTCATGCGCACCTTATGACCTTTCGTGTTATGATAAATTGCTGTAGCCCTTAGATTTTTTTGCGTGTCTTGAAAATGTAAAGCTGTTAATGGGAAATATTACCACCAGGACTCCTTTTTTATTTATGAATATGGATATGTATGTGGGATGTCACAGAGCATCCTGGCATGTGTTTATACATATAGAAAGAACAGATTTTTCATGCATCAAACTAATTTCAAGAACTTTGCGTATGCAAGTGCTACTTCGAATAGCATGACATTGTGGAAGTTGTTCCAGGTGAAGGATGTCAAATGGGATGAAAAACTTGGTGGTCAGCACATGGAACTGAGGTTGGTGGAGTATTTGGCCGATGAATTCAACAAACAGCTTGGAAATGGAGTTGACGTTAGAAACTCTCCTAAGGCAATGGCCAAATTGAAGAAACAAGTAAAGCGCACAAAAGAAATTTTAAGTGCTAATCTGATGGCTCCAGTTTCTGTAGAATCCCTTTATGATGATCTGGACTTTAGGTCAGTCTCAAGCTTGAAAGATTTGTCTTTACTTCTACTTGTTTCTCTAGTTTAGGCTTTTTTAATCAATTCATCTTACATTTTCAAAGTACTTCCATGAAAATCGACAGCAGGAGATACCAACTCTGAGCTGGTTTGAGTTAATGGATTAACATACTTGTGTGAGAACCTGAGTTGTGTGTTGTGAACAGGAATATCACACGCCTACAAATTTTTTTTTTGAGCTAGAGATTCCATCTGACTCTTGTTCAATGAATGAACTCTTGCTTGTTACCTTGACAATCCTCTCTGTAATGTATTTTTCCTCAGGAGCACAATAACCCGTGAGAAGTTTGAAGAGCTTTGTGAAGATATTTGGGAAAAAGCCCTTGACCCTGTTAAAAAAGTTCTCAATTATTCAGGACTGAAGGTAGACGATCTTTATGCAGTGGAGTTGATTGGAGGTGCCACTCGAGTGCCGAAGTTGCAGGTCTTTCTCAGATCCAACTAATAGAGTTCTATTATTTAATGGCAGAGCTTATGAAAATAGTTTGTTTTTTGAAATACCAATGAAAAAGTTCTTCGTATCTAGAATTTGTTAGTTTTGCATTTAGATATCAGAAATTGGAATGATTCTTTGTCATTATACCTTTCAGGTTTAAATCGTAAGTCAAACAAATATTTATCAATTCATGCTTTATCACTAATTGACTTGCATATCTGGCCATAGATGTTGTCATGCTCTTTATAGAAGTGTAAGGAAAATATGACCATCCATTTACAGCAATTTTCATACCTGCTTGTACTTGATGATTTCGAACGAACCAAGCCAAACATTTTCCTCTGCAGGCCAAACTTCAGGAATTTCTTGGTAGGAAAGAGTTGAGCAAGCATCTTGATGCTGATGAAGCTATTGTTCTGGGTGCCTCATTGCATGCTGCAAATTTAAGTGATGGAATCAAGTTAAACCGCAAGCTAGGAATGATCGATGGTTCTATTTATGGATTTGTGCTTGAGTTGGATGGTGATGGTCTTTTGAAAGATGAAACCACCCGGCAGCTGATCGTACCGAGAATGAAGAAGTTACCTAGTAAAGTAAGATTTTTTTTGACAGCAAAGTGGTGTATTTGTTCCATGGTACTAAGTTGATGTCATCTACTTTTACCGCAGATGTTCAGGTCTGTTGTTCACAACAAAGATTTTGAAGTTTCACTTGCATATGAAAGTGAAGATATGATACCACCTGGCACACCCTCTCTGACATTTGCACAATATGATGTCCTAGGTCTCACAGATGCCAGTGAGAAGTAAGAATGTTGTTGCTTAGAAATTTGATTTCATCGGACTATGATTCTCGTTATGAATGAATAGTTTCTGATGCCTGCTTTGTCTCCAGGTATTCAACACGGAACCTTTCCTCCCCAATTAAAGCCAGTTTACACTTCTCTCTCAGTAGAAGTGGTATATTTACCTTGGATCGAGCAGATGCTGTAATTGAAATAACTGAATGGGTAGAAGTTCCACGCAAGAACCTCACATTGGACAACTCGACATCTGCTACTGTCAACATTACAGATGTTGGTTCTAAGAATGCTTCGGAGGATAGCAGTGATAAGTTGGAAATGAATAATGGTGTCGGTAACAATTCAGATTCGAGTGTTGACAATTCTAACACGTTGGATCTGGGCACTGAAAAGAAGCTGAAGAAGAGAACTTTTCGTGTTGCTCTTAAGGTATTAAATATTTAAATTATACCCGTACAGTGGTTTTCTTATATAACCTTTTAAACTATTTTTATTTAATCTGTATTACAGTAATATTACATTTTTGAATTCTGCTTGTATCTTTCTTGTAGGTTATTGAGAAGACAAAAGGGGCTGGAATGCCTCTCTCAAAAGAATCTTTGGCTCTGGCTAAGCACAAGTTAGAAGCTTTGGACAAGAAGGATGCTGAAAGGAAAAGAACTGCTGAATTGAAAAACAACTTGGAAGGATACATTTATTCTACTAAAGACAAGGTGATAACTCTAATTTGTTGGATTGTTCATGCCATTCAATTTGTCTCATTATTTCTAATATTTTTGCTTTTGATGGATGTTATTCTAGAACAGCCCCATAGATTATCTAAACCTTTTTTTGCGCTTTAATCTATCTATATGTGTAATTTGTGTGATTGATTCATGAGTTGACATATTAATGCTTATACTGGTTCTACCGTTCATTATTTAAGATGCTACTGAATGTTTCTTTGCATGCACCTGTTCTTTGACACCTTAGAGTGCTGAATAGATTTAGGTGGATTTCCCTGTATCACCGTCATGCTTAGCTACTTTTACTTTCATTATCTGGCATTCTTTAACTGCATAGGTTTTTTCCCAGTTAATTAGGGATATTGTTATACGGTACACTAGTTATGTTTGTGATTTGTTTTAAGCTTGCCCTTTATTTGTTATTTGAGCACCTGATAGACTTGTGTTCTTTCAACCATGGATATAGCTTGAATCTGAGGAGTTTGTGAAAATATCTTCAGATGAAGAGCGACAGTCCTTCTTGGAGAAACTAGCTGAGGTTTGTTTCTCTCTCTCTCTCTCTCTCTCTCCCCAAATCTTGAGGCACGTATTTGAGTTAAATACTGTTTCAAAATATTGGTTTAAATGACCTATTTCCAGGTGGAAGATTGGTTGTATATGGATGGCGAAGATGCTTCTGCAAATGAATTTAAAGAACGCCTAGACATGTTGAAAGCTATTGGCGACCCCATATACTTTAGGTCTGCCCCTGTGGTTAGTTTAAACAGATTAGTAGAAAAAACTACCATGTTACTATTATAGCTGTTACATTAGTCATGTGATGCAGGTATAATGAGATTACGGCACGACCTGCTGCCTCAGAACATGCACTGAAGTATCTTACTGAGCTGCAACAGGTGTAATACATTTGTTGATTTTATGTTTTCTCTAGTAAAATGTCTCTTTCTAAGATAGCTGAACAGTGCTAATTGTGGCAAACGCATAAATATTTTTCCTATAAGTGATGGAAAATAATGAGGAAATGTTTTTAGTCTGGTTTTCTGATTCAGTGCAAATTGGAGAACTATTGAATGCAATAAGTTTTTCATTGACTCAATTTCCATGTTGATACATAAAACTCGACAGAAACTGGGCTTGCATGAGGGGCAAAACTGAATTTCATTGCTTCCCAAATCTCAATGTTATTGATATTTTTGAATGACGAATTTCTAACAGATAGAGCATGTTTTTTGAATTTTGGAAATATGCTCGGGCATACAGTACTGGGTCGGTGTCTTACCTTTTGTCTGTCAACACATATTTTAGGTTGTGCAGGGATGGGAAAAAAACAAATCCTGGCTACCAAGAGAGAGAATAGATGAGGTGATCATGACTTTATTTCAATAAACATTTATGCATATTGCAGAGGACTCTGCCAAATTAATATGGCTATGAATTTTGTTAAATGCAAATAAGAAATTTGTGTTAATTCTCGGTCTTTCAGGTTATACGAGAAGCTGAGAAGTTAAAGAATTGGTTAAATGACAAGGAGACTGAACAGAGGAAGTTAGTCACCTTTTATTTATTACTTATTAGTTATTTTCTATTTTATGTTGGTTTCTCTACCTTCCCTGAGGTTTTGAATGTTGCTGGTTTTCGATGTTTGTTTCACCTACTATTTTGTGTTTCACATCACCTATTTGGCAAAGTTTGGTTGTTTGTTAGCTTTTACATTCTTGGGCTAGTATGACTACTATTTTTTGCTGAGTGTTTATAAGAGAAGTAATTTTCTAAATCTTTTGGGCTGATTGGTCTTCATAAAATCCCCTTATTCTAAACTGACCTATATGAAATCAGGCCCATAGGAAAAAGAAGGTAGAAATGTTCCAGCTTACAGATGTAGTAATGAGAACTAATTGCGTTGCTTTAGGAGATTAAAGTTGGGAATCACAATTGTCATTCATTTGCAAGTAGTTGAGTGGAGGGTGTTTCTGTGGTGTGATCCTAGATGCCTTCTCTTAAGTGGTCAACCTAAGTCCCTAGTAACATTGCCTCTTAATTAAGTCTATTTGTTATTTAAGTGAATTTTAAAAAAATTAAATGTTCAAAGTGAAAACATAACTACCCTGTTATTTTATGCATCGAATCATTTATTTTTTATGTTTAAAAAGTTTTACTGAAATAAATAACATGAAACCCATGGGCAGCTCTTATTTTACGTAGTATGTGAAGTCATTTGATAAGAATATGCTGATGAGCAAGTTGCACTATACCTTACGTATGTACGCGGCGGGTAGGTTGGTCCAGTAAAATTATTGATTGAATAGTTGTCAAATTTGTGGGAATGGAATGCTTGATTCTCTTATTACTCTGGATCATGCTATTCGTTGAATCTTTTTCATGATCAAGCCCTCAACATCATCTTCAACAGGACTTCCGTATTTGGAACACCCGCTTTTACATCCGAAGAAGTATATTCTAAGGTTTTTGATCTACAGGATAAGGTATCTCTGTCTATTTGGGCCTTTTCTTTGCTTAAAGTCTGTAGCTCATCCATGTTTTTTATTAGTCCTCAGATATTTGAAATTTTTTTCCTCGTTACAAATGGAAGGTTTTCGTCAAGTCCTTGTTATGTTATATCATTAATTATGCACACCATATTTACTAGTTCATTTACTAATCCGTTCAAAAAAAACCATCATCATAGTAAATTTCGGTCTCACGACTGGCCAAGTGATACTTTCGTGTATAATGTTATGTAATATAGTACTTGTGATCGTGGCAGTTGAATTCCTTGCTGATGTTTATTCTCTTTATGTTGATTTTTGTAGGTTGGAAGTGTCAACAGAATTCCCAAGCCAAAGCCAGTTGAGAAACCTACGAAGATAGAAACCCCAAGTTCTCCTGATAAAGCAAATGCCACAGACTCGGCATCTGAAGAGACAACCGCTTCAAATAGCCAAGCAACAGGAGATTCAGACACTGGGGGTGATGACAAAGCAGAACCTGAGCCCGCGGCACATGATGAGTTGTAACAACCATTTAGAGATGCAAAACATAGGAGCTAGTAATTCTGCAATACGAGAACATATATAAACCGGCTCCAGATCAAATGGTATAAGAATTGTTTAGAAATCACAGAACTGAACCCAATTTTTGGTGACGGGCTCTTGCTTCTGATCCATCGGATTATTAGACACGTGACCCAGGGTTCAAACCCCCACCGTACTCTGTCAAGGCACCGTTTGGTTTTGTTATTTATGATCTTTATACTTGTAACATTAAGATGCTTTTAGGATCATGGCCAGGCAGATCATTTATGAGGGTTTGATTGGCCATGGAAAGAATTTTTGTCTGACATTTGAGGAAAATCCACATAGTAATATTGTGGGACTCTGCTATACCAGTCACGTGGAATTTTGTAAGAAAAGTCTATAACAAGAAATTCATTTTTAACTTTGACGTCGTTTTATCCTCCGCCAAGCTTTATGGAGATATTATTTCCTTACCAGCTGTTAGCAGGATGACTGAAGCTAAGTTGAGTTCACTTCATTAGCATTTGTAACGATGTGAACCTTCACTTGTCCAGTATATTTTATTACCTCATTTCCAAGGAACCAGATTTTTGTTTATAACGTTGGAGAACAAAACAAAAGTTACTTCAGCATGTATAACTGATCTATTAGAAACTAAAAACAAAATTAACCTTGTCGACCTAAGTATGGTATATGTATTTGTCACATATTTAAACAACATGCTCCTTCAGAAAACTTTATTTATTCATTCAGACACCTCATCATGAACTTCAAGAGCTAAAAATAATTATTATTATCATAACCATTTCTGTGTGCCTTCTGCCATCTCCATGCCACACTCAAGCTTTGTTCAAGATCTGTATATTTGGCTGTCCAGTTAAGTTCATTCTTAATCTTGGAAGGATCACTATAAACTTCTGCATAATCCCCTGGCCGTCGGCTTAGGTAATCCACCTTTATATCCACGCCAGTCGCCTTTTTACATGCTTCCATGAATTCTTTAACTGAACTACCTGTGATTGTTGCAATGACTTCAGTTTAAAGCAATGCCAGTATAATAGAAACCTTTGAATCTTTTTTTGTATATTTTCGCATGTGTTGTAAGTATAGGTGGAATGATTGACCTTTCCCTGTTCCAACATTGTAGACCCCAACTTTTCTGGGTACGGCGTGAGCTAAAGCTTTCACATGTGCGTCTATCAAATCTGTGACATCGATGTAGTCTCTCACACAAGTTCCATCAGTCGTGTTATAATCGATTCCTCTTATCTGCAATCAGGGAACAATGTGAGCTTTTCTTGCATAATACCTTTCACCGTTGTGAGGTGCAACACATGAAAATTTAAGGAAAATTATTAATCTTTTCTTTGTTTTATGCATCCGTTGCCAACGGGTCCATATGACTGAAACAAGAAAAAAGAAACTAGAACCTTTAACCCTGGAATGATTCCTCTTGCTGCATCGAAACAAGCACCCGATATTCTTCCTTGTTCTCGCAATTCTGGTCGTGGAGATTCTCCCAGACGTCCCTCAGGGTCTGAGCCAATGACATTGAAGTACCTGATCACAAGATCATGCCATGTAAAACTTCTTGCGAGCACATGATGTATAGTTTGTGTATGATAAATGCCATTTTGGAACTTCTATATGGGAATGATAAAGATATTTAGTCGTTGGGACAAGTTACGTTATAAACATAATATTTTTGTGGTAATTGATTTTTTATATTTCCAATTTCTTCTTTTTTGGTTATAGTTGTCGTAAGTTGGAGGAAGAGAAGTGCTGACAGACCTTAAGATCATGACAGCCATGTTTGATGTCTTCGAGAAGTCCATTATAATATCTTCTGCCATTTTCTTGGCTTTTCCATATGGGTTAATAGGTACCTGATTTTGAATAACTAACATCAGCCACAAATCTAAGCCTACTCTCTAAATTCTTAGTTCTCCCTATTTTCAGTGGGCAAGAGCAATATACTCGAGTCTTTTAGTACTTCACAACGTTATTTTAGAAGTGGTGGGATAACTAATCACCACTCGAGGAACAGTGACTCACTTGAGGAGTGGTTTCTATTATTGGCATCTCCTTAGGCTCTCCATATGTTGCACAAGTACTTGAATATATCAAAGTTTTTACACCATGTGTAGCCATTGCCTTCAGAATCAGCAACGTATTTGATGTAATATTATGATAATATCTGCAAAAATTAAGAAAACACACATGTAGGACAAAATTATTGCGATGACAAAAACTCAAGCCTTGTAATCCAAAATAAAGTGAGATATGTACCTTAGAGGTTCAGCTGTACTTTCACCGACGTAAGCAACAGCAGCAAAATGCATAACAGCATCAAATGCATTCTCTGAAAATATTTTGTTTACCTAATAGAAAGCTAAGGAAAAGGATAATCAAATCAGAAAATGTAGTTGGAAACATGAGGTGGCCAAGTACATATCAAAAGAACTCTCGAGGATACAGCCGTTGCATCTCCAAGATCAGCATATATAAACTGAAGTCTCCCTGGTTCTGGATAAAGTTCTTGGAGGATTTTAACGGCTCCAATGTTGCCACGAGAAAGGTTGTCCTGTCGAAATTTACATCATAAATACATTATGAGAAAATGTTTTTAACTTTCTATCAAAACAAATACATGTTCTAACTTTTCTACAGCTGAAAAATCAAGTCAGTTCAGTAATGAAATGGACTAAAAGGAGATATACCACAAGGGATACACGATACGAATCCTTAAGAAGTCGAAGAGCAGCATGAGAACCTATATAGCCTGCACCACCAGTCACCAAGACATGGGTTACACCTTGCTCGTGCTGAGAGAACTGAACACAATCAAGACACACAAGTCAGATAACTTCATTTTATTTGCAAGAACAACTTCTGAACACTAAGAGAATATATATTGTAGCCTAAGAAAAAACCAGACAAGCACAAAAATATAAGATGTAACAGGGTAGTTGGATAGTTGCCGATGCCACGCCTGGTCAGAAATATGCTCACACAAAAATAATGAGATGATTATGATGCACTTAAGCTTCTGTGCAAGCAGCAGCCTTCTCAAAAGAATCTTAAGTATTCAAAAAGCATAATCATTTCAGAGACACGGAGCAAAAAAAAAAGCGAATGTCACTACTCAATCATGGCAGCTGCTACAAATTGAACCACCAGTTACCTTGGTTGAGCTACTTGGAACAGGTGATCGATTAAGCATGAAAAGAAAAAGCGCGGTGATTCCAGCAACCAAGATAATTTTCCTTGTGAGGTTGCTCGTGCACTGCTTCTCCATGTAATCCATTCCTAGGAACACTGTAAGATCCTCAAGCACATCACCAGGAGATAAAAACATGAACTTTTAATGAAGAATACTAATTTCAATACAATCTGATGTTAATGACAATTGCAACAATTTCTTGATACCACGACAAATTTTATACAATCAATGAGTATGAAATGCGTTACCGATCCTAAAAGAAGGGCTGAATTGCAACAGTCAAGCAAGCAACAGGGAATAAAATTGCTATCAGCAAACTCGAATTAATTGGACGATTGGAGACGTCCTAAGTTGCAACCAAAGGTTCAATCTTTAATCATTCCATATGGAACAGAATCATGCACAATCCATATGTCATGCTAACAATTTATGAAACAAAATTCACCTAATCTGACTAACAAATTATCTTTTTTCCAAGGAAAAAAAACCATACACAATCTAATGACAAGGAAACAAACTCAATCAACTCGACCCTTTTCAGTCGTGAAGAATATAAAACAAGATGGCAAATGGAATCATTGATCTGTGAAAAAACAGAGTGATTCATCCAATAAAATTTGCACTTGCCCACAAACTTTTTTTCCTCATTGAAATAAGAAATCAATCACAAATCATACGCAAAAAAGAAGAAGAGAAAAACAGCAAGGATTTGAATAAGTCTTACCAGGAAAAATAGAGAAGAAAAATAAACAAAGAATATATGGTAAGCAGAAGCTGGACTGAATATTATATAGTTAGACAGAAAAAGGAGATCAATAGACAGTGATTATTTGGTCTAAATGTCAAAGGGCTGCTGGAAAATATGAAATCAAGAATAATANGAAATTTGTAAAGAAAGAAAAGTGGACAATTCTCGTTCTTCATGCGTATAAGAACTACATAACTAACGATCCATGAAGAAAGCAACCTCAAAATCAGGCCACATAAAATATTAACCACCTTGAAACATATATATAGTGTGCGTCTCTCTATGGATGTATGTATGTAAAGTATAGGTTGAATTTCTATTAAGCAAGCAAATTATTTTACGTTACAGGTTAAATTACTATTACTTTAAGACAATTTAACGGCACAGAGAGTGGTTAATTCACAAGTCTACTAGTAATTCCTTAATTTTACATCTAATAATATCTATATTATATACAAATGTATCCTATATTTGTAAAATTAGAATAATGATTTAAATATGATAAACTTGTTATTTCAAACTAATGATTTTTCTCATATTTTTTAGTTCAAAATATTTTGATAAGTTGATAAAATTGGTTTGTTATAGATTTTTTTAACTAAAATAGATTTTTATAATAAAATGAAGCACTTTTAATAAATAAATAAAAAACACCAAAGTTAATTACTCAACTTAAATATAAATGTTATCCATACAAGGATGTTGAAAATTAAATACATGGTAGTATGAAATTCCAGATTGCCATTCAAATTTATTGTTTTAAAATAGTTGTGTAAATAGAGAGTGTTGACTTTTTGCATCATAACTCCTTTCAAGTTATGTTATATGAAGTTGTGAAGAACGATTAATTAATTAATCTATTTGTTTATTTCTTGTAAAGTATATATATTTTGACGTGGTCATTGAGTTTATCAATAAAATTATTATTGATTCATTAATCAATATTGATAATTTATTTTTGCAAACATCTCCCTGGCTCCCATTTGTTCCTTGTTTGGCGATCAAGTCAACGGGTTGGCAGAAAAGCAACAACTAGGAGAAGTGTCCATAAAAAAGAAATTGGAAAAAAAGAAGATGGTGAGTGATTGGAAGATATTAAAACACAAATGCCAGAAAAGGATCGATTTGGATACAAAAGCACTTGATTTTTTTTTTAAAAAAAAAACTAAATAAATAGATTTTTTTATTATTTTAAAAGGACAGCTAAATTAATAAAATAAATTTAAAACCAAAGATTTATATATCCCAAAGTTTCCATTAATATATTACAATACATAATACTGTCCCCCGAGTCCCTATCGGCATGTTCAACAAAGCATATAGTACATGTTTTCTTGATTTAGTCTGGCAAAAATATTAAATTATAAGTGTAAATAATAATTTAAAATATATATATTCAAGAAAAGAGAGTGGTTTATTTGTGATTCAATTTGCTAAGAGACATGCTGAAATTCCAGTCCAAACCTGCAACATTAAATCACTCAACAAGCTTCTACCTCCACGCGATGAAAAAGAGAGCCCCCCAACGAACTAAAATACAGTCACAATTCTCAAATTGTTCGACTCTATGTTGCAATCTTACAGTAGAAAATCCATAGTTTACACAGAATAAAATTACATCAGATTAAAGCTCTCCATATTAAAAACCATTCAAGAGCTTTTCACAAGATGCAGAGTTCTGTAAGACGACGCTATAGCCGTAAAAATAACCGGAAATAAAACCCTTTATGAAACACACAATGAGCGTGCCAGCAAGCGGGCGGAAGGGGAAGGTGGAGGGAAATCTTCTACAGTAACTGATAACAAAACTAGAACTCTAGGCGTTAAAATGCGCCTAAAGTAAAATGCATCCCATGATGCTATGTTTGTGCAGCGGCAAACATAAAAGGAACACAAATGGGAAGGAAGCAGCAAAAGGAATGATCTCAAATGCACAGCATTTACAATTGGGAGAGGAGCTGCTACGCACCATCAACATATCTCATCTAACCTCTCACAGATTCAGGATTTTTTTGTCCACCACTTCCACCATGATTGCTGGATCTAGTCACAGGTATGGCTCGCTGTGCAAATTTCATTAATATATTCTTCCGATTCTCATCAGTGTGTGGGAGGCTGGCTCGAAAGAGTTCCATGGGCATCTCCCTGCTTACCACTCTAGCAACCTCCGAATTTGGCAGGCTTAGAGTGGTTAACGATCGTACTATACTATCATACTTGCTGATACAGTACTTAGTCAGGAGACCGAAAAACGCATCAAATGAAGCCCTCCAAAGGGCAGAATTTGGTGTGCTAAAGTTCATTGCAGACTGAGGATCTTTTAATAAGAGTGCTGCTCTTTCTAAAACAGATTTCAAGATGACTGAGGCACCATCTCCTGCAGGGCTCCTTACTGGACGAAGAGGCGGCTGTTCAGAGGAACAAACAACAGCAGCAAGACAAGCACTGAGTGAATTAAGATCCATACCACCAACACACACAGAGACAGTTTTGGCAAGATCATTAATGGAATCAGCAGCTTCCGGATCGGGGGGGAGAACCCCATAAAGAAATCTTAAATGGCGGAAGATGGCCATGCAAACTATTCGTACAAGCTCACTTCCAGGTAAAAGAAGCTGAAGAAACCTTGATATAAGTTTACGGCCCTTGGGAAGAGAAACTAATTGCAGGAACACAATATCATCCTTGTCAGAAAATCCAACAGAGGTACTGCTTTTCCCAAATGGGTCAACCAGCTGAAGAGAGGCAGCTAATCCTTCTAACAGCATATGGCGCTTCTGCCTAAGCTGGCTCCCCCCATCTTGGGGTAGGGTAAACTTTAAGAGCTGGTCAATGTCATCTACAAACAAAAGAAGGCGTAAACCATCCTCAATTGTAACCCTCGCAGCAAACATTGGTTCCTGTTCCAAAGGCCTCACAGTTAATTTCTGCTCAGCACTACCATCTCCACAAGCAGAGAGTGGAGGGTCAACTTCAAGAACAGGTCGAGGTCTACGAATTGAGGAAAAGCAAACCCTTCCAAGTGCATCAACATGGAGATGAGGCTGTGAATCGGTACTATTAAGGGACCGGGAAGATTGTTCTTTTGGGTGGGAAGGGTGAAAACGATATTTTGACTTTGTTTCAGCAGCATTTTTTGCAAGACAGGCTTGGTGATAATAATCGTTCACATATGGGTCATCATTGCCATGGGTGGCAGCATGCTGTGTTCTCAAAATGCTCTCTATTTCTTCAGCGGTCATGTGCTTCGATTTGAACAGTGGCAAATTACTGTCACCCCTATGACTGCTAGAATCATACCCTTGGGAGAAGCGCACTGAATGTCTACCCTTCTGCGCTGATTTATGTTTCAACCCTCTTTTATCGGAGCATCCATATTTACTGAAGTGCGACGGTGAAGGAAATGTGTGGTATATATCAGACTGCAATGCAAACATGTGCGCTACAGATGGTTGAAATGAAAGATGCAGCAGCTGCTGCTGCTGGGAGGGTAACACCTGTGCCGGTAATAACCCATGTGTGTTACAATGGAATCCAAGAGGCAAGCAAGGTAAATTTTGAGTAAAGCTACATGGTGGAGGGTTGTTTGGTGTAGAGGACTTTGGCTGGGACCCACCAGAAAGAGATGACAATGAACGATGATATGGATGATATGAATTATATAACGAAGCTTGCTGAGATCCTGGTGAAGAGAAGAAAGACAAGTTTGGGACTAAAATAGGCTCGCTAGAAAAACGTTGCAGCTGCTGCTGCGGCCGCCGCCGCCGCCGAGGGTATGACGATGTTCTGTATAATAGTCTATGTTCTGGAAGAAGCATTGTAGAAAGATAGGGCTGCAATGACCATCTCTTTGTTTCCTCTTGACATTCTGTGTCAGGCATATGACGGTCAAGCCGATCGGGAAAATCCACTTCTGGCGCCCATTTCGTGGCTGATGGACCTGAATTATTATCAGGTCTTTAGGAAGCCAAAAATTAAAATAAAACACAAAAATGATAGAAATATAGAGATAAAATGTATATGAAATTAAACCAGGTTTCAAGCTCAGCAAAAGCACAAACAGTTGCCTTTAGTTTGGAATCAAGCCCGTTAAAACTTGACTAACAAAAAAAAATGTTCATGAATTTCGGTGAGACAAGCCATAAGGACTCACTCTCCCTGGAGAAAGATTCAGATCCAGATCCGCGGTCACCAATAATTCCAGGATGTCTTGGTCCAGAAACAACTTTATTTAACTGAAAAAAAAAATTATAAGAGCTTGAGAATCGATGGAGCAGCAGGTGGCAGAGCAATCCTGATACAGGACAAAAATATAGAATACGGGATTATATCTTAGCACCAGTAGCACCTTGGCAGACTGTTTAGAGAAATTTTTGAAAAACTAAGTATCATTGGTATTTGGAATACTCGCCTTTCTCAATAGCATTTGTGACCGAGATCAATTTTTGAAGTTTCATTCAAGCCAAGGGTCTCTTAATAATATTTGTTTTCCATTTCTTTTCTTTTATATTTTGTTAACATACAACAGCCTTGGTTCCCATTCTTCCAGTACAGTTATTGCATGTCAATCAGAATTGTCACAGCCAAATGTAAACTGTTAAAAATATTTTCCCGAATAGTACAGCTTAAAACTGCTTTCAAATATTTGAAACATTAAATTTGAAGACAAGCTAGCGGATATCAGTTATATCCCAGAGCCTTACTTAAGGAACTGTCCCCCTCCTTTCACTCCAACCCCCTTCGTTCATATGATGTCTGAAAATGCAACATACATGTTTAACTGATAACATATTATAGCTTTTGAGAGATTGTTCTACAAACAAACTGCTATATCATCTTTGTCATCTAATCTATTGATGTCTAAAACATCTTAAAAGCTCCATGTAATTAAAGCTCATTTTTTGAATCACAATACAACATGCAATATACAAAGGCTCTTATAGTCTCCCATTAAAAGGCTAGATGGTCATTGAATTTGATAGAGAGAATTGTTATGCCCGCCCTATCCAAAATCCATACGGCAGTAACCATGGCGCGACATGACCAACCCAGTCAATTTTAAAAGGCAAATATCACACACGAAATAAGCATTATTTTAACAGGCACGTGATGTGAAAATATACAGCACAACTTCTATACCTTGACCTCATCTTTGTCAAACAAATGATATTCATGTAACTCTTCTTCGCCACCGAATGCACCTCCAATTTCATGAACACACTCTACCTCATCTTCGAGGCTCCCTAACTCCAATTCATCCACTGTATCTTTCCCCAAAAACGGGTACTGGGATGCATCGAATATAGCTCCTTCTGTACGACAGAATCAAAACCCAAACCATATCAAGACACGTGAGTCTAGCAGGAATCTTACAGACATCAAATCAACCAAACAAAACGCCACTTTTTCCAAAAAAATATAGTAAAATAAAAGATGAAACAAAGGAAAAAGAAAAGGAAAACCGAGTAAAAAGAAAAAAAATGAACCCGATAATAGTAAGCAACAAAAAACTGAATTAATTAGAGTTTGCAGGAATCTGAGCTGCGTACCAGAAACAGAACAGGCGGAGGCCTTGCTAGAGTCATTGAAGTTTCCGCCACCCGATCTCTCCATGCTCACAAATCACAGCATGATTCCATATAGGAACTAGCTCAAATAATTGCAACAGATATTTTGATAAGTAGGGTTTAGAAGCAGACAAAGCAACCCACCGCAGGCTGTTTGCTCATTACGCATAGTTCATGGGAGAGAGAGGAGAAAGGAAAAAAATGATTATAGGTTTGCTTTGGATTTGGTTTGATTTGATTAAATATATATTTTAAATTAAATAATTTCAAATCTAAATAATCATATATATATATATATATTATTTAATTTAAAAGTTTTATTTAATCTCTAATGAAAAATATAACTCTCTAATGAAAAATATAGCTTCATGAACAAAAGCTCATGTCATGATGAATCCTGATATATATATATATATATATCAATTTTGATACGTTGCACACTTATCGTGCACACTTATATGAGCATTGATAAGGTGTCACTCACCCATTAGATGTGATGAAATATAGAAAAATTGTGTATTCAATGGGTGAGTGACACCTGATCGGTACTCACATAAGTGTGCACGGTAGGTGTGCAGCATATCAAAACTGATATATATATATATATATATATCAAAAAATAAAATTCAAGATTTTAAATATAAAAAACAACTAAATATTAAAAACAATTGACCTCAAAAAAATTCTAAAAAAATAAAAAAAAATAACGAACTAATTCGACACGTTTTTTATTTGTTCATCGGTTCATAATCAGTTTTGACTGATTTTGACCGCTAAAATTGTTTTAAGTATGGTCCAGATCGGACAATAATATGTTGTAAGATCATTTTCATTTCAGTTCCATATGTATCACATGCAAATACTATGCTCCACAAGATGAATGGTGGAGTAGCATAAATTTCCCTACTATCACATAATTTGGAAATAGACATAAAAAAAAAACTCAATTATCTGATAAATAAATAAAAATAATTTGAAATACTTTTCTTCAAATTTAAAAAAGAAATAAAATGTGGCTACCATTTTGATCATTTGATTACCTCAATCTCATTTTCTTATACCATTCATCAATATGTCTTTGACAAATTATAATTTTTCCAATCATGCTATAAAATCACATTTTTTTTCTTGAAAAATCAAATAAGATGAATACATCGTCGCCTACCTTTTCAAAATTCTTGCAATTAATTAATTGATTTCTTATGAGTAATCGGCCACTAATTAAAGGATTAGTTAAAACATGTATCTATCAACTAACGTAGCGCATATGGGCTTTGGCCCCAAAAAAAAATTATTTTACCTTTTCTTAATTGAACATGTGTTTTTGAGACGGTCTCACAAATATTTATCTATGAGACGGATCAATCCTACCGATATTCACAATAAAAAGTAATATTTTTTTCATGGATGACTCAAATAAGATATCTGTCTCATTAAATACGACATGTGAGACCATCTCAGACAAGTTTTTGTCTATCTTTAATTTTATTCCACATAAAATTGAATTTTCCTCTCATCTTATATATAAATTAATGTATTGCATTATATGAGATGATGTCTACATTCAACTAAATCTATATTCAGAGTAAAAAACAATACTTTTAATATATAAATAATTTATTTTAACAAGTAAAGTAAAATATGATATCTAACTCATAAAATCGATAGATTAAACAAATAATAAATGGTGAGGTATGATTAATAAAAGAGTTTTTAATTTCAAATTATATTAGAATTGGAACCAAAGTTGGACGGGGAATCCTGATTTAATGGAGAGAGTCAAGAATCAGATAAAAATCGCTTTCCAATTAGTTCCACGCGTAACGATAAAGTATAGTCGTACCTTGTTGGATTTCTCCTCCGGTGCAGCCTTCACGCGGTGTCGCCGCCCTTCGTTTTCTTCGTCCCTACGTAATCCTCGAAGAACAACTCCACCTTCGCCATAAACATCCTACCCCTCCCTGTGTATATATATACGGTCGAAACATGAAACAGATACACTTCAAGTTTTATTTCATTATTATATTAATTAATCTTCTGCTCTAGATCATACTCGCGGGAATAATATGAGTAATTACAACCAGACTCAAGGTAATTGAAGAAAACATGTTTGAGCTTTATGTATTTATCTGATATTTGTATGGAGAAATGAAGTTGCGGAAGCATTGGAATTGAGTGAATTGATTGTGAAATTCTGATGATCTGTCTAAAACTTTGCAGCGGCGTATCCGCCACCGAGCACGGCGTACCCGGCAGAGACGCATGGATACATGGCTCCGCCGCCACCTGCTGGTTACCCGACGAAGGATGGATCCGAAGCTCAGGCCGCGAACCCGTCGGCGACCAAAACTACGAAGTCCAGAGGCGATGGTTTTTGGAAAGGATGGTTAGTGTTTTTTTAGTTAATAAATTACGTTTTTTGTACATCAAAAGTTGAAAACAAAATAGATACAAATAAATTATTTTGTAAATTAAAGAAATTTTTTTAAGCTTCTCAAACTCGAGATCTCGTCGTAAATTTTATACGTGAATCTAAATTTTACAGTTGCTTATTGATGCATGAGCTTCTACAAAAGAGAGAGTCTATTGTGAGACGATCTCAAGAATATTTATTCACAATAAAAATAATATTTTTAGCATAAAAATTAATATTTTTTTTCATGGATGACCCAAATAAGAGATGTGTTTCACAAAATACAACCCGTGATCATAAGTTTTTGCCTCTACAAAATATGCCAATTATTGCCTCTAATTTATCGTTAACATTTATATTTTACAGAGTATCATATTTAAAAATCGATCATATGAATCGCAAGATATTTAGACTATTTTTTAAAACAATTTTTTAAATCAAAATTACTTGAAAAATGTATTGAAATGTTTGATTTTGCAGTTGCGCCGCCTTGTGCTGCTGTTGTGCATTGGATGTTTGTTTTTGAGGAGCTGAGGATTCGCTAGTCAGATTTATTACAAACTTCATTGTTTTTCACATTTTCAATAGTTTTATTTGGGATTTTAGGGCGATGGATAGATTGTTTGAGATGTAATGTTTAATAATGACAATCTTTGGGGATTTAGATTGTTGATTGTGTATTTACAAATAATTGGATTTGTTGAATGAGATTTTCTGAATGATTTTGTAAGTATTCGTACTTGTTTGACTTTTAGGTGGTAAATATGAAAGTTAATTTGTTTAATATATAGAAGTACAGAAATTATTTAAATTAATATGTAACAGATTTTAAGTATTGTGGTAATATATATCCACAATATTCAGCGGAATAAAGTAAAATAATAATGATGTGAAAAAAGAGGTGAACAAAATGAAGAAAATATCATATGACTTTACATTTGTGGATAGAAAAAAATGGGGAAATTTGTGCTTATTGCGTTTTGTTCATATAATTGACCTATGTAATTTTTGCCGTCATGTTTTATCGGGAAGAATAATTGTCATTTAGAGTCAATTTCGGTTTTTCTTTTTTGTTTTATTTGGAAGTATGGCCAAAAAACATTATACATGAATTTTTTTATTAAAAAAAAATCAATTTCAACTTAGAAAAAAAATATGGTTGCTGTGATTGTGGGAGAATATTTTCGAAAACATTATATACACATATCATGTGTGCGGAAATGATATTATATCATAAATTAATTAATATGAAGGATGTCTTAGCATTAGATGGTATATATTATATATGAAAAATTGTAATTTTAGTTCTGTAAGTTGAATTTTTTTAGGTTTTAGCTTTTAATTTGTCAAAGTTTGATTTTCATATAATAATTTGATTTTTTTTTCTGGTTTGGGTCCATTTTTTTCCTGAAATCTCTAAATCCATCAAATATTGCTTATTTGATATCAGTAATATCATATGTGATTCATACGAGAAAAAAATTTATATTACACACAACAAAAAAAATAGGAACGATAAACTTTTTTCCACCAATTTTGAAGTATTAGGAGTCGTTTTGATTTATTTTCCTTTTATTTTTTTTCAGATTAATTTAAATTTGAGTAATATGATTTTGATTCTCATCACATGTGCTACGTAGAAAAGAATCAATGTCAAAAAAATCATGTTCAATGGATTTACGAGTTTCAAGCATAAAAAAAGGTCGCAACAAAAAAGTTCCAAATTATTGATGAAGCTCAAACTTTGATAAGACTAAAATTCAAAACAAATAAGCTATACTAAAATTACAATTTTCTATATATTATATATATATATATATTCACAATAAAAAGTAATACTCTTAGCATAAAAATTAATACTTTTTAATGGATGATGCAAATAAGATATCCGTATCATAAAATATGACCCGTCACACAAGTTTTTGTCATTTATTAAATATTAGTTTTTAAAAATTATATTCGGTTTTTTTAAAATTATATACATCCAATCAAACAAAATAATTATATTTTACATGACACGTTATGTACCAATTATTTATTTTCGTTACGTAGGCGGCAAATAAATAAATTTTATAAAGTAATATCGACATCTTATCTTAAATCGACCACGTCAAGACAAACGTTCGTGTCTTTGATAATTCCCAAAATTCATATTCAAAAAATCCAAAGCCAATCCAACAACCAGACAACAAGGCTAACCTCTAACCAAAACATGACCTTTGACTAAGGTTGTCTTAGGTTCCCAAAACAAAACATTCAAGCATTTTCTTCCTCACAATTGTGCTCAATATGACTCATAAACATGATTTAATTTGTCTGGAATCCAATCATACAACCATTTAATTATCAATTGTTGTTAGAGCAACCATAAAAAAATTGTTTAAATTTAATACATATGTAGTCATTGAACAATGAAATGTGTGAATCAAACACTTTGATGTTACTGAAAAAACGGAAGTTGGTGTTTGATTGATCGATTTGAGATTATGAATTTTCATTCCAATAATTTCTAAGACTGATTTGAATGAACAAAATTCTAACTTATTTCAAATTCGATCTGATATGCAAATTCAACGATAATCATATTAAATTTCAAATACACTCGTAACTATCAAATACTCACTCAAATCAAATTCTCGTATATAATTAACACAAACGTCGTGTCTAGAATATAAAAGAGTAGGTCTCTTGTGAGACGGTCTCACGAATCTTTGTCTGTGAGACGGGTCAATACTACTGATATTCACAATAAAAATTAATATTCTTAGCATATTTTTTCATGTATGACCCAAATAAGATATCTGTATCACAAAATACGACCCATAAGATCGTCTCACATGAGTTTTTACTAATATAAAAAAGGGCCAATTGAGTTTTTTTTCCACCGCATAGACTCGAGACTAGAAACAAAACTCCCTTTCAATGTCCCAAAAGCCTCCAAACACCACACACTCGCACGCCCTTCTTTTTTCTCTATATCACCATTATTGATTCATCATCATCATCAAATTCTTGAAACGCCACAGCTAATAATTCTGAATCATCACACATCAAACTTCCAATTCCCAACAAAAAGTTAACGCAAAGAAAATGTACAAATTCCACTCGACCAATCATTTCTCTATCTCTGCACAACTTTTATTGTCATTTCTTGCTTGAATCTTTTCTTCCAAAAGTACATATCCTTTTGATTCCTCTCACTTTTCTCCGATCATGCTTCATAGTTTACTGCCAACACTTCAACACAATCCCAAAGCCTCCTCTTCCGCCATGACCTCCGCTGGCAAGCGCGCCGTTGACCTTACTAGCCCTTCTGTAACCGAGCCCGTCAAGCGCCATCGAACCCATCTCTCCCCCGTCGAGAAGGACCTACAATCCGAGGAAGAGGGGGAGGATCAACTGCAGTCCGTCGCTGCTGGAGCTTCCGCCCGTGAGGATGATGACTCGACCGGATTGCGCCTCCTCGGGTTACTTCTGCAATGTGCCGAGTGTGTAGCCATGGATAACCTCGACGACGCCGGCCAGCTCCTGCCTGAAATAGTTGAGCTTTCCTCCCCCTTCGGCTCCTCCGCCCAAAGGGTCGGCGCGTACTTTGCTGACGCGCTTTCAGCGCGCATCATCAGCTCATATCTAAGCATCTACTCACCCGTCAGCCCTCTTTGCAGAATCCATCATCAAAAACTCCTGAACGCACTACAAATCTTCAACTCTGTCACCCCTTTAATCAAATTCTCACACTTCACAGCCAACCAAGCGATCCAGCAAGCATTGGACGGTGCTGATCATGTCCACATAATCGACCTGGACATCATGCAGGGCCTCCAATGGCCAGGATTGTTTCACATTCTCGCTTCCAAGTCAAGAAAGGTCAAGTCTTTTAGAATAACTGGATTTGGATCCTCAGCAGAGTTACTTAACTCAACTGGTCAGCGTTTAGCTGAATTTGCTACTGCACTCAACATTTCTTTTGAGTTTCAGCCCATACAAGGGAAGATTGGAAACATAAAAGATTTAAGTCAATTAAATATCAAAGTGGGAGAAACCATAGTGGTACATTGGATGCATCATTGCTTGTATGATGTATCAGGGAGTGATTTGGGAGCTTCAAGAATACTAACCATGTTGAGGCCGAAACTAGTAACCATTGTTGAACAGGATTTGAGCCATGGAGGAAGTTTCTTGGGACGATTTGTTGAGGCGTTGCATTACTACTCAGCTTTATTTGATGCGTTAGGGGACGGATTGGAAGCGGAGAGCGTGGAGAGGCACGCAGTGGAACAGCAGCTGTTCGGGTGTGAGATTCGGAACATTGTAGCAGTAGGTGGACCGAAGCGGACGGGGGAAGTGAAGGTGGAGAGGTGGGAAGATGAGTTGGTTCGAGGCGGATTTCGATCGATTTCCCTTGCTGGCAACCCTGCTGCTCAAGCCAACTTATTGCTCGGGATGTTTCCTTGGCAGGGGTATACATTGGCAGAAGAGGGTGGATGCTTGAAGTTGGGATGGAAAGATTTGCCATTACTCACGGCCTCAGCTTGGCAACCATGTGAATAGTCAATCAGATTTTTGCACACGTGAAAAGGGAAACGGATCACGATACTGATGTTCTTGCTTGATTTTGATGATGGGATCATGGATACAGAACCGAGTTCTTTTTAAGGTGGAACAGAGGATATATAAGTATTTTAGCTTGAGAATTTGGAATCTAGCCTCTACAATCACACTGAGATGGAGATACATTGTATTTGTTCGTTTTGTTATATATGTTATTCTTTGATGTTGGAATAAAGAAATGTGCCAACCTTAATGGAGAATTGGAGATCATGGATTCATGGTACTTATTCAAGTCTCTTTGTGAGATTTCTCGTCCATTAATATGTAATTATTGTTTCTTTTAGCACTCGACTGACACCTTAGATACAAATACGACCTTTTTGTTCACTTTACTTAATTGTCTCTCTGTATGATCAGACACTTGTTTAATGCTTTAGGCCGCTGTTAACATTATCTTTGATTGATTGACTCAGCATGATAATTGAATTAATCCGGGTGAACTAGGTATGAAATGTGTGTGCAATCCACCGGATGATGAGGGAGTTATGTTCAAGGAAAATGAGCAAGGAGATGGCTTCTACCGTGACCTGCAAACAAGGAAAGGAACTTGTGAATGGGCGTCGGAGGGGTGTACGGCATATCCACTCCGATGTTTAAGCAGCAAGTGAAGAAGAAAGTGAAATGACTTGTATGCGTGGTGATATACGTGAAATGCTTAAGAATTCAGAATTCCAGCCCCCCTAAATGAGAAGTATATCTACTATTTATAGTAGGAAATACCATGATTACCTAGTTTTCAGTGACCACTTGCTAAGTATGGTAAGACGGTTGCCCATACCCTGCTTCTGATGACTTCTTTGACACGCCAAACTCAAGTTGTTCTGACAGAAACGATTGCCAAGCATAAAGTAGCCCATACTGATACACTCGAGTGTGATACACTTCTCAAGGTAGCCCGAGTAGAAAGTTCCCGGGAGATTGCATGAAAGCCCGGGCTCTTGATTTTCCGAGAAGAAAATGTCCCGAGCATCCCCTGCCCGGCTGCTGAAGCAAGCATTCTGCATGTTGACTCTTATTTGGGCTATCAATTTAGTTTCCCGGGTGACCCGGGCTATTATGAAGGTATCAATAATATCTCAGAAAAAATATTTTAAATTAACAGATTTTGCTCTTGCCATAATTTATATTACTGTTGGTTTTTGAATTGTGATATATTCCTCATTTAGGTATTCACACCAACCAAGTGATCAATTCCAATGCGAGAAAGCAGCCACAAAATTGCATTCTTGATTTTAGATCGTCCCTCCAAAGAAACAGATAATTTAACAAGAATGAATACCAGCCGCCGAAGAACATTTGAAATGAGAATAACCTTATTGAACGCGCTGCAGCTGGAGGTCTGTACTCAGTACCGATTAAATGTACATAAGCTTTTTAAGTTAGAGCCAAAGCATCTCACAGACAAGACTATAACCTATAAGCTACAATAATGATTCACAAATAGAAAGAATACCAACAAAACATTGTTAGGCGCGTGATTGAAATACAAAAACAGATACCGTAGTAGCTAAACACAAACTCGATTACAGCAAGAACAACACTTTTAAACATGATCCACGTTTAGTACTGATAACAACTGAAACTAAAACCACAATGAAAATGAACTTAAGGGCCTTCATTTGAGATACCTTGGTACCATGAAATAGTGTATTTGTTAATAATGCTCTAATTGACTTCTGGTTACCTTCAGTGTAGAGGGTATCCCTTCTAGCCTTCGACGCATATTTGTTTGATTTTTGCTCTCAGGTGTTCTTTGAGATGCTCAATCATGGTAAGTAGATTGTTCTAGGAACTTTTATATGTTTCATGAAGTAAACTGTTCTCTTACAAAACAACAGATATCTGCATGATGAAGATACTAGTATAAATTCACCGGAATGATAAAACGTCTAAAAAGACAGCACAATTTTGGAAAACAAGACAACGTAGGGTACTAACTTGAGACTTTAGCATTTGGCCTTCAGAAGCAAACCTATGTCTCAGCTCTTTCATTTCTTTTCCAGAAATATCTTTTTCTTCAATTGCAACAACTTTGACAATTTTCAGTTTCTGCTGTTTGCTATTGCTTGGTAAAAAAGAGAATATGTTTTCAGGAATTTTTGTGACTGCAACAACTTATCCTCAAAGTCATCACAAAACTCTTTAATATGAGCTATGCTACTGGTCTGATCAGTCACCGCATCTTCCAGTTCTGCTTTTTTTATGTTAGATTTAGCTAGTTCTTCCTGCTTGATTTTTGTCTTTGTTTGATGGCTTTTCAAATGATCTTCCTTCTCCTGCAGCTTCGATTTCACATCTTCAAGATAAGATACCATCTCTTGAACGGATCCCTTCATAGATGACATTAAATTCTCGAGTGATGAAATGTCTTCTTTAGCCTTAAGTTCAGCAACACTTGCAAATGCCAATTCTCGATTCAATTCACTGATAAGAACTTCCTTTGAAGCTACCCTCCCATTTAAATCTTGCACCTCTGATTGTTAAAGCTCCAATTCCCCTCAAACAGTAGAAAGTTCAGAAGTGCTCCTCTTCAGCTCTCTTCTACTTTATGATTTTCAGCAGTATTTTCATACAAAATCTTCAGCTCATCTTGTAAGGTCACCATCTGATTTTGCATTTCTATTGCACTGGATTTTGCCAGCTTGAGCAACCTCTCTAACTCAAAGGTCTTTTTCGTTTCTGATGCAGCAAGCAAACTGCTTTGCAGTGTAACTCCTCAAATCTCCCAGCTTCATCAATAGAAATTTCCAAATCTAACTTAAGATCTTCCATATCCTTTCTCGAGGTCCTCAGATCAAGACCAAGACACTCAAACGCTTCCTTCACATCTGTCAGCTCCTTGGTCTTCAATTCTTGAGCTTTCAATGCACCTTGCAGACTTTTAATACCTAGGGCCATGTCTCACCTTCGTTTCTGAAATGTGCTCACGCATTCTTTCATGCTCAAGGCGAATCTCACCATGTTTCTCTACACTTTCTTGATAATGCTTTTTTCGACAGCAAGAGTTCATTCTTCAGGTTCATGTTCAAGAATTCAGAATCCTTCAATAAACCAGAAATTGTCGTCAATTCATCTTCAAGCTCTTTAACCGTTTCTTGTGATTCTAGCAACTCTCTAGTTGCCTCGGGATCCCAATCAGTATGTTCAACAACAGTTGGTCTTTTGCCTGCACAAGATTTTGTCTCAGCATTGTGGTTGCAATCCTTCACACCGGACAATTAGTTCCAAACTTGTATGAATCCACCTTCGAGGGTAATTTCTTTTGCTTCTTCTTCCTTCTCTGTTCCATCAATCTCCGCTTCTGTTTTCTGAAAAGAGGAACCTCAATTGAGCACAAATACAAACATTTTTGTGCAAATTTTTTTTTTAATCCATGGTGGAATAAACGTCTGTGAGGACAGTACTAATTAATTTCTGTCATCTTGACAAAGTTAAGTTTAGTAACTTTAGTAAAAATCTGTGACTGCTTGAGATTAAGTCTAGAGTTGTCCCCATGTATAAAATTTGACATGCTCGTCAAAGGTATTGAAATCAACATAAACACGATAGAGCTATTCAAATGCACCACATGGATAATTTATCTTGTTCCTATAGAACAGAATGACAGGACGTGAGAGTCTCCCTTGGGCAGTAAGCAAAGTAATCAACACCTTTTTAAAACCAGAAAAAGAACATACAGACAATAAGTAAATGAACACTTTTTAAAACAAGAAAAATAACATACATTAAGCAAGACAACACGTCTTTAAGAAAAACAGAGAATACAAAGACAATAATTAAATTAACACCTTGTTTAAATTAAGGGAAATAACAAAAACAACAATAGGTTGCAATTGTTTGCATATCATTGTTATTGGCGAAAGCCAATCACTATTAGTCTTACATTTTCAAAAGACGAGATTTGACTGATTTCAGTACCTTTAGGCTGTGTTTCGTCTGCCTGATAAAAGAGTTCACATAATCATTATTTGTCATTTGTTCTTCTCATAGATAAATTGGGAGGAGAAGAGATCTATGCCCACCCAAGTGATGAGTATCCAGTACTAAACAATATTAAACATGAGAAAATATCTTTACACAAATACATTTTTTCCCAATAAATTCTACACGAGTGAGAAGCGGCAATATTTTTTCTGCAGGAAAAAAGGCGGTATTTTACCCTCTTCTTCCCATGACCACTGTACGATGAAATGAAGAAAAATAAATTTCAGAAGGTTTAGCAAGCATCGACCAAGGTAAGTGTGTCGATCTTCATGACAATTCTTAGTTTCTTCAAGAATTTTAATCATTCTTTGTTTTGAAGTTTGTTGTTATGAACATCTCTACATTGATTTAAGGAATAATTATTTTGTCCATATTTTTTTCGAAACATTTTTTTGGCAATAACCTCTTTTTCGAATAAATGCTCAAAATTTTTATTGTGTTTTCTCAGATATGTCGATACACCGTGTTGGGAAAACATAAAAACTATTTTTTTGTGCTTTAATTTACTTGTTTTGTGAGATCTCGAGACTAAAATAGTATTGATGATATTTTTGTAAATAAGTTGAAAAATATTCAATTTATTTTGATGTCATTTTCGTAAATAAGTTGAAAAATAATGAATTAATTTTAAAGGCAAAATGGTAATTAGCGACATATCTTGGTCATATGAAGTTCAAATAATTTGAAATTTGGATATACCAGACAAAACTCAAAGATATAGAAGTTTTATGTTTTGAGTTTTGAAAAATTTGATCGTTTGACTGGTCCAAAGAGATATACCGACGTTAAAATGTTAAATAATATATATATTATATTATATTATTAATATAATATAATATAATAAAAAATTTTAAAAAAAAGATAAATACTAACTTTCGAATTCGAAAGTTACAGAGATGTGAGAAAAATAGATTTAGGGATTTTGATTTTTCTTTTCGATCGTGTGACTTATCGATTTATCCAATCGATAAATCGACTTCAGTTCTGAGATCGTTGATACGAGGTCTTCGATTTGAGGTATAAATTTTATATTTTTGGTGATGTTTGAAATTCGTCGATTTTTGAAATAAATCTGATAAATTGTTAAATCATACAGAAATTGAAAATTATTGAATAGTGTATGATTTTAACGAATTAGAGAAGATTATAATGATGTTATTTTGAATTAGTCCTAATTTCTTATAATTAGGGAATTTTAATCGTTGGATTGAGATTGAAGAATTATTTGTCAGTTATTATTAATTCTGATAAATATATGCGGTAGAATAACCGACAAGAAACTAAGTTTTGAAGTCAGAATTGAATTATGCTATGATTTGAATTTGATATGAATTTTAAAGTTTCAAAAGATATTTGAAACTTATATTGTTGATATTGAATGATGTTATTGATTGAAATGAACATGTTATTGATTGAAATGAACATGTTATTGATGTAGATAGATTATTATACTGTAATCTCCAAGCTACATCAATTGGAAAAGAAGAATTGAGGTATGTTGCGACCGGGTAACATACGACAGGTATCTGTATTATATGATATATGTTTGATTGATTGGATTGAGATGCATGTCTATAAGCCTTATTTGTTGAGTTGATGTGGCATACATGACATGCACGTTGAGCTATGATCCTTGGATACCCTGATATTATTTGATTTGATTTTGGGGTTTGTGAACAAAATGCTATGTTTGGTATTACATGACCCTTAAAGCATAGTCATTTGTGGCCCCGATGATTGATTGAGATTTGGGATTCGATGACGTTTTTTCGACGCTATCATACGATTATCCTTTATTGAGGCCGGTGTGCCAGCTCGAGCATTGATTTGATAGCGATTCAGTTGATTCTGAGATATGCTCAGTGGATGGGCATTTGACCTGATACCTCCACGACATACATGCATTGCATATCATATATCATTGTTTAGATATCTGTGGTATATACTGTGGTTGCTTCAGACTGAGCTTTTCTCACCCCAGACGGGGCTTTTGTTGTCTTTGTATGTGGACAATGACAGGTACTCCAGGATATCAGGAGACCGGAGAGGGTACTTCTGGAGGGAGTCACAGTTTGAGTTGAGGTTTCGTGGTCTTTCCCAATATATATGTTATGTATCTATATACCGGGGTATGTCCCGAGGATATGATTTGTTGTGGTATGAGTTGTTTTGATTATATGTGGGCATGTTTTATGATGTGAGATGAAATACTATTTTTAGTATTCAAATAGCATATTTTGGGCTCATCGTAAAAAAATTTTAAACTCGTTTTTCGCTGTAATTAATTAACCCTAATCAAATTGCATTGTAATAACGATTAGGAGCTAAGAGCCCCATATGTTTTTTTGGTTTCAAAGTTCAGTTATCGCCATTGTGTATCTAAATTTATTTTAGAATATTGTATATATCAATGGCATGGTGTTTGTTTTCAGATTGTTTCCACTTTCTGGTTTTATCTCCTACTATTGAATACTAATTTTCTCTTGTAGCAATAATTTTTTTTATAAGGGGTAGCATAGCATTGACAAAGAAGTGATTGTGAATAAGACGTAAATATTTTTATGCGAAGGATTTTGTACAGATAAGGAAGTTTTCTTTTGACATGGGAGACACATGAAGGGTTGGGTGATTTCTTGTGCATAGGTATGGAAAGAAGGTTCAATTGAGGGTATTTTTGGAAATTAAGATATATTTTTAAATTTTTTACTTTTATAATCAATCACACCAAACACTCAATTATTTATCCCAAATTTCTAATCATTTATACCAAATATTGTATATTTGATCACATTATATCAACTATCTTAATATTTGTATAAATAATCATTTAAATATTTTTTAACTCAGTTATCCCATCACACAAATCTAACGAAGCCTAAGAGATCAGAGTATTGACAAATTATTTCTTTTATAAAACCATGATTATAACTAAGTATTCACTAGAACTAATGTCGGGAACTTCATTTCTGTCAACGTACTCAGCAACATTCGCCATAGGTCTAAGACTTGTATGAATCTCGACTTCCATCAATACTGTATCTGATATAATTTCGATGAATAACGGTAAGTAGTTACTTTTATTGGGAATATTTTTAAATTGTAATTAATTTAAAAGTCCGTCGCGGGAAAAGATATTTTATAAATGATCTTCTATCCCACGACTTAATTTGTGAGACGGATTTGATCAACTTTACCCATAAAAAATGTTAATATTTTAGTCAGTCCGTCTTACGGATATATATACATAAAATCGTTGTAAATGAAAATATCAAAAAATATAAATTAATAATACAATTGATTTAAAATAAGTAAATAAGTAAAAGAATGGGATTTTTCAGATAAATAAATGCATTTAGGCAATTTACAATTAATAATTTTCGTTTTGATTTTGAATTAAAATAAAAATGCGTTTTTGTCCACGCTTAAAAAAAATACCACTAAGTGGTAATCCTGTATAAGAACTAGTAATTCTAATGATGTACAATTAATTTTTTATGAATAATTATTGTTAGAGCTAAGTTAATATTTAGATTGGGAAATTTTGAATTGAAAAAATTTGAAATTATTTTGTTATAGTTTGTCAAATTACTGTCTGGAAAATATTTTTTTTTAAAAATAAAATGATGATATAATTTGTTTGTGAGAATCGTAGGTGAGATTAAATTAATGATAATACCAAAAGACCAAGTTCATTAACTTCAAGGGTAGATCATTAATAGATTATTAATTTATAATACAAATATTAACGCTAGAAATTATATATAT
>NC_133306.1:2368992-2463916 GCF_012295235.1 Primulina huaijiensis
AAACTTATTTTGTGGAATTTTCGCTTTCGCCTAAATTAATAAAGAAAAATTTAAATATAGTAAAGATTAATAATTTATCAAGTATCAATGTGAGAAAAAATAACCCAACACTATCTCAATCAGTCATAAACAAATATCAAACATACATTTACACACAAGAAAAAGAAGCAATGCCCATAGCCAAAGAGATTTCTACGATAAACTCAGCCTTACACGATTCATTCACTACTTTCTAACGGGATCTTCCTGCAAATAACAAGTCGGACAAGAAGGAACAGTCTTCTCGAATGAACCAGAAGCCTAATGAAGGACTCATGGTTCAGAAACACTTCTCTTACAAAGGTTTGTTCCTATCAGACGTGTTATGCGATGCACCGGTGTTTCTCAGACAACCAGAGATAAATTACTTAAGTCCTGATCCAGATGTCGAGTTATAGTCAAAATCCCCGGGAATAAAGACAGGAAGCTGGTTTGAAACAGCATCTCTCTTATATCTAGGGGGCAAAGTCATTGTCAGTTTGTCTTGCCCATCTCTTGAGCTTGAAACCCTTTCAGATTTAAGGCCATCACGATTTGGAGCACTTAAAAGTGGACCACCGAAGAAGATAGATTCTCCAGTGTACGTTAGTTTCTCTGACTGCTGGACTGATGGTTTTGCTGGAGGAAGCAAAGGTTCTCGGGGGAGAACAGCAGGCTGATTCTCACGATTAATAGTTGCTGCATTGGCATGTGAAGATGGTTTTTTACGGGCTTCTGAAGCAGATACCGGAACAGATACATACCTTCCGGCTTCTTGATCCCAAACAACAGATGTTCTTTTTATGTCTCTAAGCAAGGATGACGCATGAGCAGCAGAAATTTGTAAAGGGTCTGTAGTGCTACTCTTTTGTACGATCTTCCCGTCCAATCCAGAGGGGTTGAGTGACACTAAGCTACTTTTAACAGGGTCTGTGACTCGAGAAATTAGGGGCTGATCTGGGACAAGTCCAGGCACCGAGCTAGATGCTACAAAAGCGTTTGAACCATGAGCTTGTGGAAGAGGGCTTAAAGTGACAGATTCATGGACATGGCTTGGGCTGCTGAAACTGCTAACACTTTGAGTGCCTGTTTCATATTCATCCCTGCTACCTTGGCTGGGAGCATAAGTGTTTCTCAAAGGAGAGAATGTGAGTTCATTTCTGACATCTTTGTTTCCTCCTGTTTCAGTACTCATACTGCTTCTGACGCTTAAATTATCGCTGGAACTTGGTTCAGAATCTGGCAAGTGACGATTATCGACAGGTCGTAAGATGGAAGAAGATGCCCTTGCCTTTGCAGCAGCTTTCACAGCTTCACTCGAATCTAGTTTAGCAAGCTTCCAAGCACTGATGCGAATGCCCTTTTTCTGTGCCTTGTTCCTCGCATCGCCAACCGCAGTCGCATCCGGATCAACTGTTGATGGAACCATACCAGGTCCTAGCTGCGGTGCAACTTCTTCCTGATATCCAAAATTCAAAAATAGAATGAACTTTGGAGTGACCCATATTCAATAAAGAGAATTCAAGATTGAAAGAGCTTCTCAATCGCCAACAAGATTAAAGAAAGGCGTTTTCTAACACTTGAAAAAACTTTTATAATTTAATTCATCCCCTAAATAAAAGATTCTTCCATCTGCTTATGAATCAAGGAGGATGGAATTAAATGTTTACCCCCGAAACAAATAAATTTCATACAAGGTGCAAAATATGCAGCCACATGATTTAAACACTACAAAAAGAATTTATACCTGGTAATCTACAAACACCCTAGGAGGAGTGCACCATGCCCCTTTATATTGCAGTCCCAAAGAGCTTCCACCACTGAAACCAGTCGTAGCAGATCCTGACGGAGAATAAAGAATATTCGGGGGCTCCTCATCTACGGATGCTCCCGCAGGAGCCTCACTCATTGCTCTCATTGCCACAACATATTCATAAGTTGTAATTCCCTGGTATACAAAGACAAATGTCGACAAGTTCAGTCAATGACAAGTTATGATTATTCAAGAATGCAATTCATGCAACAAAATATCCTTTAGAGATACGTATAAAAAGCTTCATTAGAGCTCCAAACAAAGGTTCCAACCAAGTCTGCAATGGTTGTTGGCAGCTTTAGTAGTTACTTGTGAAAATGAGAAATGCAGAGAAAAATAAAACTGACAGGTGCTGACCTTTCTAATAAGTATCATATGGAAAAAGAAAAGTTCCCCCAAAGGTACACAGGCCATTAAAGAGAGAGCTGTACACAGAGCCTGCAGCATAACATGAACACCATGATATGAATACTTCGTTAGCTTTATTTGGATCAAAGGATTTGACTATGAATTCATATTAACACTGGTCAACTATCAATTCAAAGCAAAAAAGATCAACAAAATGAAAACAATTAATTTCATTATCTTATGCCACAATAAAAATTATAAAATCACGATTTTCATTTCAATAGATGTTGTACATTGAGTTCAAAATAATAATAAAAAAAGAACAAAACCCGATGATTTCACATGTTTCAAAACACCCTTCAATTTAAACGTCCTATCGAGAATAGCATTACCACTACAGTTGCAAATGGGGCACGAGAGAAACCATTTCCAAGCCTGTCAATTATTTCTGTCTCCATGTGCTTCTTCTTCACAAAGCATCGAACTAGAACAGCAATCCCAACTAAAACTTCAAGAGCAAGCTGGAAAGAGAGTGAAATTATTCATCTAAAACCTTTCTGTTACTAAGCAGATAGTTTCTCCAAAAACTTACCCAAACTAGACTGATGGCCATTAATGAAATAAATGTTACATAATTTTTCCGCCCAACACAGTTATTGAGCCACTGCAATATCAATTAATGAAGTTAAGCTTCCTCAACAGAGATACAACTATAAACATCTTGCATCAAAATTCCTGAAAATACATCAAGAAGAATCTGTGTGTCAAGGACCATACCCGACAATGGTGATCAAATCCATCCACACACTTGTCGCAACTTCTACAATGTTTACTGAACTTGCGAACCTATGAAGACGTACATGCAGCGGTCACCACACGTAAAAGTGATAGGACACAAATAAAGTGTAACATAAAACAGAAGCCTGATAATCAACACCAACAGATACAGCTAACATTGCTATACTTCAAGAATAAGAATAATAGAGTACAAATTATAAATAACTCTTTTTATCATTATAAAGCCTACACTAACATTGTAAAAAAAAACTTAAAATGATTTTTCCAAGGTTCTCATCATGTACATGAAAAAGGAACTGCCAATTTTCCTAGATGTGCAAATATTCCAAGTGAACTTGCTTTGCAGAAGCGATAAAGTTAAAGGCATATAGTATGTAATCCCCCAAATTAATTGCACTAAACATGTTTACAAGTATGGAGCATAATTCTATTTTGTTTTCTAATGGCATCATGGTATGGTTAGTCAACATATAGCAACTCGAATCATTCACATATCACATCTCAATTTACTATCGTCCACAAATAGCATCTCGATTCACTGTTGCAACATATGGCACAAAGTACTGTGAAACAATTACCCACCTCAGCATTGCACAACGTGCAAAACAAGGCATCTTCACCTGTACCTTCCTGATCGACCACCTCATCAGGTTTCCGGCAATCCTCATGAACAAAGATCGCACAAAAAATTCCTCCAAAAATATTGCATAATGACCTACTCCTTGGTGAGAGAACCTGAGCATTGTTTCTCACGGATTCAACCGAACCTTTTCTGCTGGAATGAGCGCCTCCAAAGGAACTTCGTGAAGCTGAAGATGCAGAAGAATGTGTTCCATTGCTAACTTCATCAAACTTTCTGTTCTGGCCACGTGCAGTTGATTTATGTTTGTCCCTTGTGTTGTCCATTAACCCGGGGTCAAATTTAGACATGATACCAGGGTCCGCTGGGTTAATTGCAGTGCTTCGAGCATAAAGGATGAAAACCGACAAAGCCTGCATTTAGAGGAATCACTGGATTTAAACATACTTTTTTAGGTGCAAATGAGAGTCATGAGAAGTCTTGATGTAAAATTCCGATTGTCGTGCGGACAATGCATAAATAGAGAAACAGTAATATGAAAACAAAATAGAAATGTCAAATTAGTGTTAAAGACACTAAGAAGATCGATAGAAGGAAAAAGCCTCACGAAAATTTGAGTAAAATGTCAATTCAGCCATCCTCATAACAAATATAAATTTATGACAATACATCACGTGCCATGAGCTTACTAAATGTCCAATTATATTTCAAACGGTAGCAATAGAATGCTCATCCATGAAAACGCTAGGTTGCCAAGACTGGGCCTAGAGTCGTCTGCTAAGCCCTCTGACGTGTAAATTTCTTGCCCATTATTTTTAATTATCAATGCCATCCCATTTAGTTCCCCATGATGGTTTGTTACAAGTTAATTTTGTATTTTTTACTTACACAATACTTCCTATTTGCTTGCTAAATGTCCAATTATATTTCAAACGGTAGCAATAGAATGCTCATCAATGAAAACGCTAGGTTGCCAAGACTGGGCCTAGAGTCGTCTGCTAAGCTCTCTGACGTGTAAATTTCTTGCCCATTATTTTTAATTATCAATGCCATCCCATTTAGTTCCCCATGATGGTTTGTTACAAGTTAATTTTGTATTTTATACTTACACAATACTTCCTATTTGCTTACTAAATGTCCAATTATATTTCAAACGGTACCAATAGAATGCTCATCAATGAAAACGCTAGGTCGCCAAGACTGGGCCGAGAGTCGTCTGCTAAGCCCTCTGACGTGTAAATTTCTTGCCCATTATTTTTAATTATTAATGCCATCCCATGTAGTTCCCCAGGATGGTTTGTTACAAGTTTGTATTTTTTACATGGACAATACTTCCTATTTGCTTACAAAATATCCAATTATATTTCAAACGGTAGCAATAGAATGCTCATCAATGAAAACGCTAGGTTTCCAAGACTGGGCCTAGAGTCGTCTGCTAAGCCCTCTAACGTGTAAATTTCTTGCCCATTATTTTTAATTATCAATGCCATCCCATTTAGTTCCCCAGGATGGTTTGTTACAAGTTAATTTTGTATTTTTAACTTAGACAATACTTCCTATTTGCACACGAATCGAAGTCATAAATTAATCATCAGTAGGCTTTCCCACTTTATACATTTATTTCCTTTATGTTCACTGTAAAAAGATTGATGATTGATATCACCATATTACCATATCATTCAATAGACGGCAAAGTTTCGAGTTCAAATTCATTTAAGAAGCCTTTTCAATTTGATTTTAAGTTCCAATTTTCTACCCTTCGCTTGTAAAATTTGCTTTCAGAAATTAAAAAGAAATCTAGGGGTAACAACTTCGTTATCAATTAAACTATTTGACAATCCAAAAACTCTGGTTAAAGTGGAACTTTTCATTACTTAATTTGCAATTGAATATTTTACTCTCATATTTGCTGTATGTTGTAACAAAGTTCTGTATAAATTGTCATCGACAGTAGCAAATGTTTTTGGTTTGTTCAAACAATATAAAATTGGCATGCATAAGCCGTATCTGCAATACGTACCACAGGGGAATACACAGCAATGAGAACATACTCCCAAATTTGGCCACCAAGGAAAGGAGCAAAGAAAGCATAAAACGCCACCACTAACAAGAAAAACACGGTGATGGCGACCACCTGTAAAAGATAGAATTCAACTTTTCGTCTATGAGCTAGCATATATAAACATACGAAGAAGTCAGTTTTCATAGAAACCACACACTCGTTAATACAAAGTCACAACAAGGGAATTTAACATAAAAATGTTGGAACAAGTCAGACAAAGGTCAGTTGACACAAAATACAACTCCCTCAAAAAACTTTACCTTAAAATCACATATTAAGATACTTAAAGCAAAAAGTAAAACCACGTGGCCTACACTAGAAGAGATGAGGATTATGTAATGGTAGATATATATCAAGAGACACAAAGCACCAATAGCTTAAACGGCAGACAAGCCTATGTCGTCGCTTAAATTTCTCCAGTTACGAAGCTGAATCAAATGAATAGGAATTTTAACCAGCTCCACCTTCACCACGAATGTTCAAAACACATAACAACTTTGATATTAAATGAACTCAAGTCCATGATGAAAAACCAGCTCTCAAATTGTTCATAATATCCTTCAAACTGAGTTGGACTGTAATCTTCTCAGCCAAACAGAACAAAGCTTGGGCAATTTGGTAAATTTACACTTCATTTCATAAGTATTTATCGGTTGAGCTAGAACTAAAAGACATTCATGATTCAAACAAAGTCCAATCTTGTTATGCAACAAAAGCCACGATTGAGCACATTTAACACAACCTAAGCTCCAGCAACCTTCAGCAAACCTTTGGCCCTGAGCACCAACAGATGAACTAACGTATCCTGGCAACTCCTATCTTAACATACAGAATCCAAATGTTATCACAAATATGAAAGAGCGGGAGAGAAGACAGCCTACTTCTTACACTCTACTTAGCAACTACTTTCACAAATACCAAAAGCATTCTCGCAAAATCCATACGAGCTTGTAATTTTCAGGTAGAACAGACATAATACTTGAATGGGGAGCTGCCAAGAAAAAAGCTATAACAGCGAACATATCTATACGTTTACCATCGAGAAATCAAAATGCAGCAAGCCATAACAGTCATTCAATAAGCTAAAAACAAATAGTCAAGCAAACACCACAATCTATTAAGGACCCACGCCACAGAGCAATAAAAAAAGATGGGAAGAAACACAGATGTTAACCAGATTTCATGTCTGAAACCATTAAAAATCCCTCAGAAATCAAAATCCCACAAATTTCAGCCAAATTTGAATCATAAACTCATCAGCCGAACACCAACTCAATAACGCAACAACAAACAAATAAAAAAATTCCATTAAAAAGCAAAAGAATTAATGACGGACAACGCGAAAAATGAGCTGAAACAGAACCTGCAAGGTGTGCGCTGGTAACTGCCACCCATGTTTCCTCACCATCACTTCTTACCCCCACCCTAAAACCCTCAATTCCCCCTCCGCAGCCTTCCCCAATCCCAACGCACCACACTGTCCTCGAGCGTGCGTGTTGGTTTCCTCTGTTCAATCCTGAAAACTAACTTTACTAATAAATGGGTTTTTGCTAAAATAAGTAAAAAAGAAAGTTACACAATGTTAACGTAAATATCCCCGAAAAAAAAAAAACTTCTCTTGATTTTCCCAAGTAGTTTATAAATTTCAGTAACTGCTTAGAAGAAAAAGAAATTACTCACAAAATAAGAGACGTCAGAGTTAATTTGTTTGTTTGCGTTGAAGTTGGGCAATGTAGTACAAAGCGCTAGGAGACAAAGCGACGGCGGGGAGCTGATGGCTGTGTGTGTGTGTGTGTGTGTGTGTGTGTGTGACGTGTTCAGAATATGAAGTAGGCGAGTGCAGTTCAGCTGCTTTACATTCTGGATAACATACTCACAAATAAAAATTAATTATTTCATTAAAAAATAATACAAATAAAAAATAATATTTATTCATGAGTAGGCTTCTTGTAAGACGATCTCACGAATCTTTATATGGGAGATGTATCAATCCTACCGATATCCATAATAAAAAGTAATACTCTCAGCATAAAAAATAATACTTTTTCATGGATGACCCAAATAAAAGATCCGTCTCACAAAGTATGACTCGTGAGACCGTCTCACACAAATTTTTATCTTTATTTCATTATCCCGACGTTGTCATTTTTTAATTCATTTTTTTCCCTTAAAAATCAACCACATCGTGTTTAAACATGAAATTTTTTGTGACTTTATTTGTGAAATAGTAATATATTAATTTCAGCTGAATAAAGTTCCAAGTTCAAATTAACAACTACCGAATAAATGTGTTTTATATCCAAATATTATTAATACTACTTATATAATAAACGTGTCTTATATCAAAATATTATTAATACTAATTATATAAAACATGATATATATTCATAAAGATTCATAGCTATAAATAAAAATATGACATATTTAATAGTTTATTATGCATATTCTCCAATAATAATAAGAATAAGATAATATTTGAAAAATATTACTTACAATAATAATTGTAATTAATCGTAATTATTAACTCTTGAACAGAGAGTCACGCGCGAGATGAATATTGTTTAAGCGATTGAAATATCGTAAACCCTAAAGAGTCCAATCGATTTGGGAGGAAGAGCACTCGTCCACTCGCCGAAACCCTCGCGTGGATTTGCAGATCTGGAGATCGAAAAAATTTACAGAAAAACAAAATTACAGGTATGGCCATCCTCCCGCCACCCCGTCCTATTAGCCATTTTTCGTTTGTTTTAACTATAATTTTTCGCCAGTACCATAGCCAAACGATCGACGATGTTAGTCTGTCTGCACCGAATTTTGCCGTTTTGCTATGTTTTGGAGTTGTAGTTTTCTCTACGTTAGCGTTGGTGTATCACTGGAAAATTTAGGATTCGATATTTTATTAATTTTTTATTTTTGGGTAGCTACGATTCTAATTGTCAGCTATTTAGCAGGAGTCTGTTCAAATTACTATCCATGTTTGGAAAAAGGGACCGGAAAGGTTTCTTTTGAACTTCGTGTGGGAAGCTGTAGTTTTGAACTTTTTGTTTCGTTAAACTGTAATCGTGGTGGAATGCTCGACATTTTAATCTATGGCTGGAAAATGCCATGACGGGATTTTGTATTTCAAGAAAGGTTGCCACTTTTGCTTTTTCTGATTCTGATTTGTATTTGGATTCAATTCCGTTGAGGAAGGTCAGCTGCAGTTGACCATTCTACCTTGAATTATTTCGAATTTGAAATAATTTGGTGACTTGTGGAGCTGAAGTTAGGCCGTCATAATCTACTTAGCTATGAGCACAAATGGTGTTGTTAACGTTTTGTGTTCAGATTGGTCGGGAAGATGAAAATGGCTACCTATGCCGTGCAGGAGAGGTTTGAGGTTGGTAAAATGCATGTGAATATATTATGCGGACGAGTCACATTGTGATATGAGTGGTAGGTAAGGGAAACATACTGGAGATTTAAAGTAAAGAAGATTGTGATTTTCCCCTTTGCTGATCAGGCATTTTTTTTGGAATGGCGAGATCAGTAAGACAGTAACTGGTGGTTATGGGAGCTAATGACAGTCTTCATGGCAAATGTTTGCTGTCTATGCCCCCTTCTCGTGTCCCATTAGGCCTTCGTGATAGACAAAGGGTTTTAAGAGTATACGCCATGGCAGATATTGGAGCTATTTACAGCCTTCATGGCAAATATTTGCTGCCTGTGCCCTGTTCTCGTGGTCCCATCCAGGCGTCCCTGATAGATAAATGAGTTTTAGTAGTATACTCCAAAAGGTCTTCTTTTGTTTTCATAAAGGCAATTTGTTGGGGAAATAAGAGGATCTGAATGTGCTGTAAAAACTGAATAGTATATGAGATTGCAGTAGTTTATAGTAAATGAGTTCTAGTAGTTTTGCATGGCACACAAGTAATTTATAGGGTTGGAGATCTAGCTTGGGGAAACTGAGATTTCCAATGTTTGGGTGTTAAATCATTGAGACGGGAAATCTGATATATACTCATTTCGTGTTTACATGGTCAAAGTTTACTAGTTCAATTATCAGCTGCAATAATAGATTTTTGTCATGCAAATCATAGGAGGATACAATATTTTTCCAGCGAATCTTGAGACTTCCAGTGCTTCAGTGTAGAAGTCATTAAATTCAGTTTTCAATAGTCTTTTGTACTGTTCCCCGGGACTCATAATTGATTGTCTTTTAAGATTTTCTAAAGTGTTTTGATAATGGGAAATTGATCCTATCTTTCTTCACATTGGATGCATTTGATTAAGAAGTTTATAAACACCTGATTGCATACTTTTTAATTTTTTGGAATTTGTCACTGATATGACCTTTTTTTTAGGTGGCCACTGGAAAACTTGAATTGTAAACAAGTTGTTGCCATGGATATAGATCTTAGGTTACCTTCTGGAGAAACTGATAAAGAAGAACGCAATGGAATTGTTAATATGCTCGATGGAGATGAGAAACCCCTCAATTTAGATGGAGTTGGTGGAAGTATGGTGGATGTTGAGGAAAAGTTGCATATTGAAGACGGGGAGGACATAAATTCCCCCCTACACGATATAGATTTTAAAGATTTGACAATTCTTGAGCCTCTTCCTGGTATGGAATTTGGATCACATGGAGATGCTTATGCTTTCTATCAGGAATATTCCAGGTCTGTGGGATTCAATACTGCAATTCAGAATAGCCGTCGTTCAAAGACATCAAGGGAATTCATTGATGCAAAATTTGCATGCTCTAGATATGGAACAAAACGTGAATATGAGAAATCTTTAAACCGACCACGCAGTAGACAAGGAAGCAGTCAAGACCCAGATATTGCCACAGGTAGGCGAGCATGTGCAAAGACAGATTGCAAGGCAAGCATGCATGTGAAGAGAAGGCAGGATGGCAAATGGATAATACATAGATTTGAGAAACAGCACAACCACGAATTATTACCTGCCCAAGCTGTGAGCGAACAAACTAGAAGGATGTATGCTGCAATGGCCAGGCAGTTTGCTGAATATAAAAGTGCAGTTGGTCAAAAACATGACTCCAGAAGCTCATTTGAGAAGAATAGGAATATGACAATTGATGCAGAAGAGGTGAATATTATGCTCGAGTTTTTTGTGCAGATGCAATGTCAGAATTCCAATTTCTTTTATGCAGTAGATGTTGGTGAAGACCAACACCTGAAGAGTATGTTATGGGTTGATGCAAAAAGCAGGCATGATTATATCTATTTTAGTGATGTTGTGTCTTTCGATACCAGCTACATCAGAAGCAAGTATAAAATGCCTCTGATTCTGTTTATTGGGGTCAATCAGTACTATCAGTTCATGCTTCTTGGATGTGCTTTGATATCAGATGAAACCGCAGCCACATTTACATGGGTCATGCAAACGTGGTTGAAAGCAATGGGTGGTCAAGTTCCAAAAATAATGATTACCGGTCAGGATAAGGTTTTGAAGTCGGTGGTTTCGGAGATATTCGCTTCCTCTCTTCACGTTTTTTGCTTGTGGAACATAATGGGGAAGGTTTCTGAGACCTTGAGTCATGTGATTAAACAGAATGAAAATTTTATATCTAAATTTGAGAAGTGTATTTATAGATCAGGGACAGATGAGGAGTTTGAGAAGAGGTGGCATAAATTGGTGGACAGGTTTGGGATAAAAGAAAATGAACTATTCCAATCATTGTTTGAAGACCGTAAAAATTGGGTGACAAGCTTTTTGAAAGATGGAATTTTGGCTGGCATGTCTGCAGTTCAACGATCAGAGAGTGTGAACTCTTTCTTTGACAAGTATGTACATAAGAAGACTACTGTGCTAGAGTTTGTAAAACAATACGAGGCGATTCTACAAGATAGATACGAAGAGGAAGCAAAGGCATATTCTGATACGTGGAACAAACAACCAGCTTTGAAGTCTCCATCACCATTTGAGAAGCACGTGGCTGGGGTGTATACCCATGCAGTTTTTAAAAAGTTTCAAGTTGAGGTATTGGGTGCTGTGGCATGTGCTCCCAAGAAAGAGGAAAAGGTTGATGCAACCATTAAATTTAAAGTTCAAGATTTTGAAAGGAATCAAGAATTCACTGTCACTTTGAATGAAATGAAATCAGAAGTATCGTGCATATGCCACTTATTTGAATTCAAAGGTTTTCTTTGTAGACATGCAATGATTGTCCTTCAAATTTGTGGAATTTCTGCTATTCCATCGCAATATATTTTGAAACGGTGGACTAGGGATGCCAGGAGCGGATATTCAACTGGAGATGCATCTGAACAGATTCAATCAAGGGTGCAGCGGTATAATGATCTTTATCAGCGAGTTGTAAAATTAGGCGAAGAAGCATCGTTATCACAAGAGAGTTATAATATGACCGTGTGTGCACTTGATGGTGCTTTTGAAAATTGTTTGAATCTTAACAAATCAGATAAGAATTTAGTAGAAACTGGCGCATCCGTCTCACCAGGTCTTCTCTGCATTGAAGAAGACTTTCAAGGGAGCAAGACAAATAAAAGGAAAACTGCTACCAAGAAAAGGAAGGTTGTTGTGAATCAAGTAATATGTTCTGTTTTTCTTTATGTTCTCCATTGTGTTGAAAGGCTGTACTACCTGTGTTGCAGGTAAATGTGGAGCCAGATATTATAACAGTTGGCTCACCGGAAAGCTTGCGACAAATGGTATGCCATTTTGAGTTTCTTTGCTTCTCAGTTGTGCAGGATATCAAATCTGGATGAGTTGTGAATTTCAGCCTACAGGAAGCTTGGCTGAATAACTATTAAAAGTAGAAATAATATGAAACCATGCATAGAGTACAGCAAAGCAGGGAAATTTTTTTGGAGTTCTTGTAGTTTTTTTTGCTTTTCATGTGAATTAGAAAGTGCATTCTGAAACTACTGACCTCCACAATAGTGATAGCCTTTGCGGTTTCCTCCAACCTTCTTCTTTTTTTAATAATTCTTTATGAATTGTTTCTTTTTTGTGCAGGAGAAGTTGAGTTCACGACCGGTCAATCTTGATGGATTTTTTGGGCAGCAACAAGGGGTGCAAGGAATGGTAAGCAGTTTTGTTAAATTCATGCAGCAAATTGATCTTCACATACACTATTTCTAACGGCCTTAAATTATTTTGGAAGGTACAATTGAACCTAATGGCTCCGTCACGTGATAATTACTATGGGAACCAACAAACTATCCAGGGACTGGTATGTCAATTATTCGCCTATAATAAGAAAATAAGTTTTGATATTGGGATTATTTGTTTGGGATAATTAATTCCTGTCAATTTCTTTTGAAGGGCCAGCTGAATTCTATAGCACCTGCCCATGATGGTTATTATGGAACTCATCCTACCATGCACGGATTGGTACTTGATCATCGTATACATATTTTCTTAATATTTTATTGGTGGATAGCATGTGTATATGACAAAATTACCATGGATGTCTTTTTTCAGGGGCAAATGGATTTTTTCCGCACTCCAAATTTCAACTATGGTCTTCGGGTTAGTCTTTCCAGATGACAAAAGTTCATAAATCTTTCTTATTACCTCATCAATCTGCAGTTCGATGATTCATATATAGCCTTTGCAGGAGGAACCGAACGTGAGATCTGCCCAGTTGCATGATGATGCCCAAAGACATGCTTGAGAGTCATCATCTTCACTGCTAAACGAAGCGTTCAAGTCTCTTAATGAACCAACCGTATAATGGGGCAGTGTCTGGTGGCAGGAAATTCTGAATGACAGTTTCATGTTGTAAAGTGCGTCGTAGCTATCCATCTGTAGCCGATTTTATGTAAGTAGGATGATTGAATCTGAAAATGGCGGATTCTTTTAACTGTGATCATGATATAGTTGTATCCTCATGCAGTTGTGAACCAGAAAATATATGTATGTATATTTTTATATGCAATAAAAAAAAGTTCAGAGACAGGTTTAGGTGATGATGGGTAGTGGAGTTCCTGTTGGGCTTAGGAGAGATGAATTTGTGCTAGATTCTAAGCAAATTTCTGAAGTGATTTCGCCTCTTTGTCCCAAGTTGTCACTCAAATTGTTCATTTAACTATTAAAAAAATATGATATATTTTTGTTTTTTCCCAAAGAGAATAAAGCAATGTTTTTAACCCAAAAAATAATAATTGTTTGTGTGACAAAGCTTATAAACTATTCTAGATAAATCATAAAAATTTATCAATTTATTGTATTATTAAGTGCTAAATAATTTTTTTTAAAGAGATCATGATTATAAATAGTTGGTAAGATCGTATATCTTTAAAAACAAATTAAGATAATAATAGTTACTTTTTAACCAAATTTATATTCAGAATATTTGAAATAATCTCAATATTTATATTTATATACAATATTATTTTTAAATACAATTTTCATCATATTATAATGTTTTCATATATCTACATCAAGCTTTGTGATTATTATTTTTCCCAAATAGAATTATTTAAAATCCATTTATGGTGTGCACTGATTCATTTTTTGATTAAGAATTTTAAAAACAATAAAATTGGAATCATTTTAAATAAAAATTGAACTGACTTATTTTGCTAATTAAGTTAATTATATATTTGAAATGTCAAAATTAATAATATATTTGTCTCCAAGAAATCAAATCTAGTAACTCCAAATCCTTGAATCCAATAACGCGTAGTTGCGCCTGGGAACGATGGATTTGGGGTTCTTTCCAGTTCTTCATTCGCTTGGCGCTGGTTCTGCATCATCGTTTATCCATTTCCAGCTCTTTTAAGGCGTAATCTGAAGGTGCGGGTAAGCATCTCTTTCAATCCTCACCCAAAACTACGCGGAGTCCTCGTGGGGATGTGAACAGGTTCCGAGTTAATATAATAACGAAGGGTTGGCGGGTAATTTGGGTTTCTCTTTCCAGACAAAAATAAGTAACTCTCTGTGCTTCAATCATTGCCGTTTCAGGTTTTCAAAGTGTGATTTTTCATCTTACATAAATTAAGTTGTGGATCAGGGTCTTGGAAAGTTTGTTGTACACGGAAGTTTGTGTTGGGTGTTGGTAATTGAAAATTTAAGATGTGTCAAATTATTGAATCAGAGATGTTGGAAGGGAAGTGAATGTGTTGTATGATATATCGAAAGTTTATCCTGAAATATTTGATCTTCTCTGCTGTATGGGCTCTATTTAATTACTTTTCTTTTTGTTATATAAATTCCAAAATCTTTGGTTCATGTTGTAGGTATGATATCTTCTGCATTTCCTTCCTTTTGGAGTCCCAAATCGGTGTTTAAAGTGTTTCAATGAATGATGAAAGGATTAGATTTTGAATTTTTTGGACGCTTAAGCCAAACATCAATTACATGTACCCCTTCTGGGTGGTATCCGGTACGGAAAATATGTCATAACATTAATCACCCCATTAGGCTTTTATTCTACCAATCTGTCCTGCTTAAAATGTCTTTGAGAGTTCTTCTTTAACAGGTTTTTTCATTTCTCTTGACAACACCCTTTCTCGATCTCAATTTTAATATGTGCATTTAGTTCGATTCCATGCATGCTATAGTTTTCTTAATACTTTACCGTTCTTTTGGAGCTGTTTTTCAATCCAAAAGACAGTGTGCACTTGAACTTCGCTGATGAAACTGGATATTGTGATTTTTTTGTCTCTACTGCTTTGTTTGTGGGTGACATTGTTTGTTGCATGAGCTTGGACTTCGAGCCTGGATAGTGCCTTGTATGTCTCTATTGGTTTGGTTGTGATTCATATTGTTTGTCCGACCTACTTTTAGATCTCCTTTTGTTGCCAGGGCTGCTGATGTGCATGTCTTGTAAAGCTTTATTGCGTACTTATTTTTAGCCGATTCCCACATATGGCTCATCAGGAATGAGAAAGAACTCAGTATGCTACCTTGGTGTAGAAACTGCGAAAAGGAAATATTTTTGAGTATATTGATTCAATTCATAGGCAATCATGTGGCATTTTTGTCGGTTCTTTTGAAGCAAGCTGAAGTTGAGAAAGAATAATAATTGCTGGTGGTACATTGTATTTTAAATTTTATGGTCGCCTATAGTTTGTGGTATACGATCCTGAGTCGATAAAGAGAAGCCCGGATTTTAGCTTTATTCGAGTTCATTTTGTCATGTTTTAGATTTTATTCACACTTTCATGTTCTTCTTTTTGACTGTCTACAGGATTGATTAATTTACAGTAGACCAATGAGTCGTGCAGTGATTTAATAGACCTGGAGTATAAGTTTAAAAAATGGTGGATTTTGTGGAAACTGTTGGTGGTTTGACCGGTTTATGTATAGTTGATGTTGCAGATAGTGCTCAAAATAAGGATGGACATTTGATTGATTGTCCTAAAAGTGATAACATAGGGATTGAAGGTGAAAACTTGGAACAACACGATGGGATAGAATTTGAATCCCATGAGGCGGCTTATATATTTTATCAGGAATATGCAAAATCTATGGGATTCACCACATCGATTAAAAACAGTCGACGTTCTAAGAAAACCAAAGAGTTTATTGACGCCAAGTTTGCATGCTCAAGATATGGGGTCACACCAGAATCAGAGAGTGGCAGTAGTCGAAGGCCAAGTGTCAAAAAGACGGGTTGTAAGGCTAGTATGCATGTAAAGAGAAAGCGGGATGGGAAATGGTATATTCACGAATTTATGAAGGAGCACAATCATGAGCTTTTGCCTGCCTTAGCGTATCATTTTCGTATTCATAGGAATGTGAAGTTAGCTGACAAGAATAATATAGACATTTTGCATGCAGTTAGTGAGAGGACAAGGATGATGTATGTTGAGATGTCTAGACAGTATGGTGGGGGCCGTAATTATTGCGTTGACAAGAATGAGTTTGATCACCAGTTCGACAGAGATCGGTACTTGACATTAGAAGAGGGGGATGCTCAGGTCATTCTTGAATATTTTGTGAGAATTCAGAAAGAAAATCCTTCTTTCTTCTATGCAATCGACTTGAATGAAGATCAGCGGCTGAGGAACTTATTTTGGGTTGATGGAAAAAGCAGGAAAGATTATATTTACTTCAATGATGTTGTCTGCTTTGATACCAGTTACATGAAAATCAATGAGAAAATGCCTATTGTTCTGTTCATTGGGGTGAACCATCATTTTCAGCCAATGTTGCTTGGTAGTGCACTGTTAGCTGATGAAACTAAACCAACATTTGTCTGGTTAATGAAATCATGGGTTAAAGCAATGGGTGGGCAAGCTCCTAAAGTGGTAATTACCGATCAAGATAACCACTTGAGATCAGCTATTGAAGAAGTTTTCCCATATACACGCCACTGCTTTGCACTCTGGAATATATTAGAAAGGATGGCTGAAACTCTTGCTCATGCACTCAAATATCATGATAATTTGATGAAAAAATTCATCAAGTGCATATTCAAGTCATTGACAGATGAAGAATTTGATATGAGGTGGTGGAAGATGATCGGCAGATTTGAACTACATAACAATGAATGGATTCTTTCACTGTATGCAGACCGTAAGATGTGGGTTCCTGCTTTTTTGAGGGAATGTTTTTTGGCAGGGTTATCCACATCTCAACGATCGGAAAGTGTGAACTCCTTCTTTGATAGATACATTCACAAAAAGATCAATTTGAAAGAGTTTGTGAGACAATATGGAGCAATGCTTCAAAGTAGGTACGAAGAGGAAGACATGTCTGACTTTGACACATGGCACAAACAGCCGGCACTCAAATCACCTTCTCCTTGGGAAAAACAGATGTCGACAATTTATACACATGCAATATTTAGAAAATTCCAGGTTGAAGTTTTAGGTGTTGTAGGCTGCCATCCTAAGAAGGAAAAAGAAAATGGAGGAATTAGTACTTTTCGAGTAGATGACTGCGAAAAAGTTGAGCATTTTATGGTGACATGGAATGAGGCGAATTCAGAGGTTTCTTGTTCATGTATGATGTTTGAAAATAGAGGCTTTCTTTGTAGACATTCAATGATTGTCCTCCAGATATGTGGTCTTTCTAGTATCCCATCCAGATATATCCTGAAAAGGTGGACAAAAGATGCAAAAACCAGGCAAGCAGCGATAGAAGGAACAGAGAAAATCCAAAATAGGGTGCAGAGATACAATGATCTTTGTAAACGTGCAATTGAATTAGGTGAAGAAGGTTCTTTGTCTGAGGATAACTACAATATTGCTTGCCGTACTTTAATTGAAGCCTTGAAGGACTGTGTAAATATTAATAACAGAAATGCCATGGAAGTTAGTAGTAGTTCTGTTGCTCTTCATCGTGCTGACGAAGAGAAACAATTCGTCCATTCTACTAAAGCAAATAAGAAGAAGACCACAAACAAGAGAAGAAAAGTGAGTAGCTTTTTATTTGCTGTCAATAACTATGTTCATTTGGCAGTCATCTTCTTGTTACATGGAATGTATTCAATGCTTGTCTATATCTCAGTTACAAACAGACAAGACAGCTGTCGTTAAAGCCCAAGACCATTTGCAACAAGTGGTGAGCCATAGTGTAGCTTAGTCATAGTTTTCCATGGCTTTATCATAACTTGCACGATGTCTATTAAAAGGCTGAAATCATTTGTAATCTTTGATATGCGTGAAGAGGGATTTAAGGAACTGTGCTTTCCTGATATGATTTTTCCCTCTCCAGGAGAATTTATGTTCAGATGGGATGTCCATAAATGGGTTCTATGGGTCCCAACATAATGTGCATGGACTGGTAAGCCTTTATGAGGTTCCTGACCATATTATTGTAGGAACATTTTAGTGGTCAAAGATGCTAGCTTCTGAATCTACTAACTTTTTTAGAATGAATATATAAAAAAAGAGTGATGTATTATATTTTTGACCTTTTCTGTCGACCAGTTAAACCTGATGGAGCCACCACAAGATGCATATTATGTTGGCCAACAGACAATGCAGGGGCTGGTATTTTTTGTTTACTTTGTCATAAAAAATTTGATGCCTTTAAGTCTACACAACCTTGATTCTATTTACATGTGAAGTTGATGGTGTGTGTATCTTTCTGGGTTGTTTCGTAGGGACAGTTAAACCCCATCACATCCAGTCATGATGGTTTTTATGGAGTTCAACAAACCATGCCTGGACTGGTATTCTAGTGGATTCCGTATCAATCTTGCAATGTCTATTATCTTAGACAACGAGTTACCTTTTTCACTCTATTTTTGTAGGGGCATCTGGATTTTGGACAACAAAGTTTCAGTTATGGCATGCAGGTCACTTGTAGCAATATTGTGCCTCAATAAATCACTGCTTAATAGACTTTACTCCTCGATAACTTCCATTTTTTATCTATTATCAGGATGAACATAATGTGAGATCGTTGCAGTTGCAAGGCAATGCTAGACATGCTTAAGAACTGGCATAATAGCCACATCCTTGGCCATCAGTCGGGATTTTACATTTTTCCTGGGATATTGTGGTTGTAGTAGATGTTTCAAAAGCTCGATAGATTTAGGATTCTTCACCTCTAATTACTGTAGAAGACAGACCCCTCAAAATGTTGTTATAAACTGTTAATAAGTCACGGAAAGCGTTTTGTATATTGTCTTCAGCTTTTCTGTCATATGATTGATTGATGACTCTTGCTTTAACCTGGTTAGCGGCGCAACAGTGTAAAAAGAAATTTGTGACACGATTAAGAGGCGGCGACAGATTTGGAATTTAGGCTCCGGACATGGTTGCCTTCCAGTTTGTATATCAATTTAGGCTCCGGACATGGTTGCCTTACCGTTTGTATATCCCTAACCCATTGATTTGCTGAAATTTTTCATGCTTTTAGCAGGTTCCACTTAGACTGAAGGAACGTGAAGAATCTGGCGTCAGGGAGATCTCAATAGAAGGTTTTCTATCATCCATAGCTCCATTTTCCCTTCAAATTCCAGTGGCACTGCAGGTTTGAAGGTCTATATAATGTCGATACCATAATCTCTTTGCTCTTTTTTGTTTAGGCCTTCTCTGTGTTTGTCAATGGGTTTGATCAGACGGCGGATTTTTTTTGGGAATTTAATTATGATTTTGTGCATTATTTAGGTTTGAGACTTAACCCTTTTTTAAAAGAATGTAGTACTAATATATGAAAAAATTTTCATACTATAAGTATAACATAGGATAACCTTGGCAACTTGTCTTCACTGGGATTTCTGCCATCACCTCCACCAAATTTAAGGCTTGGTTTCCGTTTTCCATATGTGGCTGTCCATCAGCATTGTGTGATATATATTTTTTAGGCCAACATCCAATTCTCTTTATTCATAAAATCGTGGACCTTAGGTGTAAAAATAACGTGCATTGTTGGATATACATTAGGGTAGCACCTCACCGTAAGTTGAACTCAACCATTTTTCTTTTTTTTTTTTTTTAACTTAAAACGATTATCTTTCGGTGTGTAGGAAACACGAAATTTTACTAAAATATGAAAGACCCTTTGGCAAATATATATATATAAAAGACCCTCTTAATTATCAGGGAGTGTGAAGGTTATTTTGACCAAACTTAAGAATGTAGTATTGGTGACAAGAGTCTTAATTCTTCTGACAACGGTCACTCACACCTCGGGAAGCATCAATTGCCCATAACCCAAGATTTGATAAATTACAATATCCTATTTCACTTATTATAATGTAATATAATAAAATAAATAACCTAAATTATTCATCTGGCATCTGTTAATTCAGGTCCACAGAGACTACATGTTGACATTTATCATTGTTAAATAAATAATATAATATGACAGAATTTTCTCCCCTGTAAAAAAAGAATCTCGACGTAAACGGTCAGGTATCATGGGTCCCAATTTAGTGGTGGGCCCGATGCCTCGTGCAATGTACATAGTGCAACCAAAAAGCGATCGTCGTTATTATTATTTTTTTCAAAAAAAAAAAAAAGAAGCGACTGTCAATCTTACAAAAACATAAATTTGCATCTGATTATCAAAATGTTGGATCTTTATTGCTTTAGGTAGAATCCGAAGGTTAACCACTAAAGGGTCACAATTTTTTATTCTGATTTGTCAAACCAAAAACTCACGACATTAGTTGATACTGATTCTTATTTTATTTTGCATTTAACATAAGATATTTCATTCCCCTCCCTCGATCTCCTTACTGATTGAAGGCACTCGTCTCTTCTCCGGCTACAAATAAGCAACTTCGAAATTTAGAAAGATATATGAATGGGGAGGACAAATGGTGCCACGAATAATCTGTATTTGATATTTCGTAGTATGGCCGTAATCTGTATTAAAAGTAACAGAAAAGTTAAACTTGTGAATTACAATGAGCAATTCCAAGTTTATGTATCACATTTTTCCTTGGAAGTATTTTTGGCGACAAAATTTCATGCAATGGTTATTATTATTATTATTATTATTATTATTATATATTTACTTATTTAAAAGCTCGAGAATATGGTCATTATAGTTAAAAGACGAAACAGCTTCTTTCCCAATTCACTCCATTTCCCCAACAAGAAGGGAAGCTTAAACAGAAGAAAACAAGGAGGAGTGAGCTGATTTGAGCTTTCGTTTGTTCGAGATGCAATTCATGGAGGCTCTCCCCGTTTATCTCCTCTTACTAATCTTTTCTCTTCTCTCAATTGCAGGTATCTGTATTATTATCGTTACTATCTTTTTCATTTACTTCCAGCAGATGCGTGTGTGCATTATGTCTGTGAATTGGGCAATGCAATTTTAAGATTTTTTTTGCGTTCTGTGGATTCAAATGGCTAAAAAATAGATGCTAATTTGGCTGCATTGTTCTCTTTTATTCTTCTTCTTCGGACACGCATATTCTGTGAACGAATTAATTTCATCCATTCTGATTCTTGATTTAAAGATTCGGATGCCGCATTTACTAAGCTTTTTCTGGGCTTTACCGTAAATTGTTCGGGTTTTGAATGTGCAGAAGGTGGAGGTTCCATTGGTGTGAACTATGGCCGGATAGCTAACGACCTCCCATCGGCGACAAAGGTGGTGCAGCTCCTGAAATCGCAAGGTTTGGATAGGGTCAAGGTGTACGACACTGACCCGGCAGTTCTCAAGGCGTTGTCCGGGTCGGGTATCAGAGTCACCGTCAATCTCCCCAACGAACTCCTCTCGTCAGCCGCCCGCCGCAAATCTTTCGCCTCTTGGTGGGTTCTCCGTAATGTCGCCGCCTACCACCCATCCACTGCCATTGAAGCCATTGCAGTCGGGAATGAGGTCTTCGTAGACACACACAACACCACTCGCTTCTTGATGCCCGCGCTGTACAACATTCACGACGCACTGGTGAAGTACAACCTCCATGAAGACATCAAGCTGTCGTCTCCCATTGCACTCAGCGCGCTGCAGAATTCGTACCCTTCCTCCGCCGGTACGTTTCGACCGGACTTGATCGAACCGGTGTTCAAACCCATGCTGGAGTTTCTGAGGAAAACCGGGTCCAAACTCATGGTAAATGTGTATCCATTCTTCGCTTACGAGTCCAATGCGGACGTCATACCGTTGGAATACGCCCTCTCCCGGGAGAATCCCGGCGTGGTGGACGCTGGCAACGGCCTGCACTATTTTACCCTCTTCGACGCTCAGATCGACGCCGTCTTCGCGGCAATGTCGGCGCTCCATTACGACGACGTCGGAATCATTGTCAGCGAAACCGGGTGGCCGTCCAAAGGCGACTCAAACGAGCACGGCGCTAGTGTAGAGAACGCCGCCTCGTACAACGGGAACCTAGTCCGCCGAGTTCTCACCGGCGGCGGGACTCCAGTGCGACCGAAAGAAAACCTGACCGTGTTCCTGTTTGCCCTCTTCAACGAGAACAAGAAAGTGGGACCCACGTCGGAGAGGAACTTCGGCCTGTTCTACCCCAACGAGAAGAAGGTTTACGAAGTTCCCTTCACGCCGGAAGATCTGAAGAGCTACAAAGACATCCTACCTCCGCGTACAGGCGGCGAGCAGAGAGTCTCGACGGCTAGCGGGGAGACTTGGTGCGTGGCGAAGATGGATGCCAGCAAAGACAAGCTGCAGGAGGGTCTAGACTACGCTTGTGGGGAAGGCGGCGCCGATTGCCATCCGATCCAGCCAGGGTCCACGTGTTTCGATCCTAACACACTCGAGGCTCACGCGTCGTACGCCTTCAACAGTTATTATCAGAAGAAAGGACGTGGCATTGGGACTTGCTATTTTGGTGGGGCCTCTTATATTTCCACTCAACACCCAAGTAAGCATCTCTAATTCTTCTTTTATTCTATTTCAAAATCTCTTATTTTGGTTAAAAAATGCAACGTATGATGAAATAATATATTAAATTTTAAATTTAAAAATAAATTTTATTTTTATTAACATATAAAAATTGAATTTGAAATACACGATCTTACTTCTCTACATAACAACAAAAATACATCGACCTTAAAAAAGAATTGGGTTGGGATATGTATTTTATCAAAGAAACATGGCGCATGTTAAAGAGAGTTTGGGTGGCTAACATGTGCTATGCGCACTAGATTTGGGTGGAGTGGGCCCCGGAGTGGATGGGCACGCCAGCTAATATGGGATGCACGTGATTGGGACCCACAAGAATAATTTATTTATGGTCTTCTTTTTGTTATTTGCTAATTAATTTTAATAATATGTAATTGTTGTAGAGTACGGTAAATGTGACTTCCCTACTGGATACTGAAGAAACAGGAGGAGGCGGCCAACCCCACCCTGTCTCTGTCTTTTGTATTTAATAATTAGTTAAATGATATAACATCATCCCATCCTTTGTTATGTATGACATATTCTAATTCCAATATGTATTAATTAATTTTAGAGGTTCTTCTATGTCCAAAAGTGGTCTATATATGTTTTAAAATATATATATATATATATATTATAATTGATGTGCTTTGAATTGGACAACTGTATCGACCTATTTATTAATGAATCACACGGGCATCTGTGTATATTCGTGTCTGATGTTTTAGTATCTTTGCAGCACTATCTTTAAATGGGAAAAAGTCTTCCCTTTTCATTTTCTTTTCTGCTTTAGTGTTGGATAACGTTGGTGGGTATCCTCTTCCACGCTTCACTTGTCAAAATAAATGACACGATCGATTATTTTGAATGCTTTTCCGGGTAGGGTGAGTACGTTTTTCTTTTAAGACGATCCAATCGATCTGTATCCGTGCAGTCCAAATTTACTGCAAAAGTTATATTTTTGACAATAATTTTTTTTACGAGAGATTTAAATAGAATATTTGTCTCAAAAAATTGATTTGTTAGATTATATCACATAGATTTTTGTGTCGAGATGAGTTCAGCGAGTCATAGTCAAATTTTAAGTCATGTGTTTTGAATGAAGGTTTACGTTACTACACTACGTTGAATGGTGACGTATCCTTTTATTTTCTACAGTCATAGTGCTCGTATTTTATAATCATGATATAAAATTTCAATATTTTAGAAATATCGAGTATAGAAAGAAAATTGGTTTTTTTTTTTTTTTACGATGAAATTCATAATCTTTATCGATAACACGATCAATAAATCATGTAAAGTTTTAGGCTTACCCAAAAATTATTGAAGAAGGAATCTACCATTGGATCGAGCTTCCTACCATACACATCAAAATCACTGGCATTATTCCTCAAGTCAATAAAGTCTCCCTGCTTGGTTAAATTGACCTCTTCTCCACTCTACACGGTAAAACAATACCATTTCTTTTCTTTTTTAATAAAATAAAATAATTATATCTATATTTTATTAATTTATCAAATCTCTATTTTTTTAAAAAACAAAAATATTAAATCACCCGATACTAACAACTTGAATATTTTGATGAGATTTTTTTATAATTTCAACATTTTTTTATTTCATTTATTTATCATTTCAATTTCACAAATCGATAACTTTTATTTAATTTTTTTATAATATCTGCATCATATGGGGACAACAATTTTCAATTTTTTTTTTTTTTACGTAATTCTTTGTTTGAAGATATTTTTCACTCCCTTATTGTAGCCTCGTGTTTCATTTGTTAGTACATGTACCAATTGCAGTAATAATAATTAATGGTTTTTTTCCCCCGGGTGATGAGTGCATATACATTAAATTTATGTTAAATAAAATTTTAGATATTATATTAAAATTAAAATTTAAAAATAGTTTTATATAATGATTTTATATCTTATGGATGATGTTGTGATTTAAAATTCAGAAATATAGATGAAGATTAAAAAAAATTTGTTTTATTAAGATATAATAGATATAGATTTGATAAAAATTTACTAAAATATATTTTTACTATTTTTTAATATACTAAATAAAATGAAATTTATAAAAATATATTCCTAAAACATAAAAATAAAATCAAACTACCTTCTAGAACTTCATTGTTGATGACGAAGACCAATCACAAACTTTGCAAGTATTCTTTGCTTTGACCAGTAAAAACTTTGAATTAGAAACCCAGTCAAATCATATTATTGAACACGATATAAAAAAAGTTATATTCATGAAAATAATTAGATTGAAATTTTTTATATCTTGTTTTTTCATAAAATTAATTCATAAAATTAAATATATTACGAGAATGAGTATTATGGAAAATAAAATTTGCTGATATTCTAATTTTAATGAATCTTTCATTTAATACTAATTAGTAATAAAGGAGCTGGTGTTACTTATGGACGGTATTTTTTTCTTGTATAATAAACATCATTATTATTTAACTAAATATAAACAATAATTTTATGGATTTTCAACTTAATTTGCATTGTTTTTTTTTTTTTTGGATTTTAATTAACTAGTTTCTGTGATTTCATGAAATTATATTTTACATATCATTGTCTCGTGTTGTGACATATAAATAAACAACAAATTAAATAGAGTGCATAACGAACGCATCTATCCGATTCGTTCAAACTTTCAAAGACGTGGACCATTTCAATCAATAACTCAGTATTCAGTATATATGATAAAGATTAATTATAATATTTTTTTAAGATTGTTTTATCAAAAATTATAATGAAAATGGTGTAATTCAAATTTTAAATCATACAAAAATTCAAATATCATGTTTGATTACTCTACTTAACAGAGACAATTATTGCATCAAACAATCTTCCTCTCAATATTTGTACTTCTTGTCATCCATGATAATCGAACTCGTGATTTTAACCCTAATAATAATTGTATGACAAATTATAGCTTAATGTAATAGTACAACTCAAATATTTTAAAACGTACAGCGAATCAAATATTACGTTTCGATTGCTCTGTCTAATAGTATTCATTATTACACCAACACTTTCGAATGATAAAATGTAATTATTCCATCTTAATTAACATATGGATATTCAATAATATTACATAATATATATATATATATATATACACACACACAAAATAGAGCAAATGACATTTATATAATAATATAATTTACATATTTTTATTTTTGACAATGTTTATCGATCAATTTACATTTTTATTCAACTTATTTATATTTTTTTTCTCAAATTCAATCATTTTTCATCGAAATACTGACATGACATCAGAAACATATGTCAATGATGTCCAGTATCGTATCATTAATTTTTCCGAAATTACATCATTATTTTCAAGTGCATTTTACTGAAAATTGATTAAAATTTTAAAAAACGCAAATGAATATTAATAATAAAAAAATTACAATTCATAAAAACAAAAATATAATTTATCGCTATATAATAAGACCAAGCCTTCACTTCTACATCGATTTATGCCAAGATAAATCAAGCAAGTAGTCTATAGTTCTTTACCAAATTCACGTATGACCACTAGTGAAACAATAATGTCCACTCCTAACGAATGGATGCAATACCAGACCAGTTACATTTCCGACATCAGCCAAATCCTTCCTCAGCCGACCGCCGACGCCTCCTTTGCCAACTCAAGGAATATTAACTTGTCCCCGAATTACGGCCGCATATCGAAGCCCCTCCGGCGTCGGTCGAGGGCCTCGCGGCGGACCCCTACAACCCTTTTCAACACAGACACCGCCAACTTCCGGTCCATGGTGCAGAGATTCACGGGGGCCCCTTCCATCTCGACTTTCTCTGCCACGCCTCAACCCTCCGGTGGCGGCGAAACGTTCGCGCTTGATGAAGCTGCCACAGCTATTAATCATACTCCTGATCCCGCCGCTGGGTTTCACATGCAGTATTCGCACCCCCTAGGACAGCAACAGCAAGTGTTCACGATTAATAGGATGCAGGAGGGCGGCGGCGAGGCCATTTCATCCCACGCTCCGCCGGGGTTCTCTAGCACTACAGATCATCGGAATTACGACTATTACATGATGTGATCGACGAGAAGAGGATAATGATATCCTTGAGTTGAGCGTGGTGTTGATGAATGATGACTCTTCGGTGGCATGAGGTGTAAATTCTTGATCAATAAATAATATTTCCTTTTTATTTGCAATCTGCCCTCGTTCCTAAATAAATACAAATCATTGATCTTTTTGATCAGCAGGTTGTTACGGTCTCAAGAATCTTTATTTTTAAGACGGATCATCCGATATCCATAATAAAAAACAATATTTTTAGCATAAAAAATAATACGTTTTCATGGATAACTCAAATAATAGATATGTCTCACAAAATACACTCGTGAGGTTGTTTCACACAAGTTTTTGCCAACTTTTATTGTTTCGTGTGTTCATATCATACACATAATATCAACTCTCGTTAAAATTATCGCTAATAAATGTTTGTGATGTAATATCAAACATTATCACAGTTTATTGTATATGTTCCTAATTTTAATTAGGAAATTCTCGATTACTAGAACAAGAATTCAAAATATATATTTTTTACATATTCCAATGGAATGATAGATTCGAATTCACGCATTTTCCCGGAAGATGCAAATTTATGCAACCTCTCATCTACCTAATGATGTTGACCATTCAAAATTAGATTTTTATGTTACAACATTTATTTAAATTGCAACTATCAATTAAACTTTTTTGAGCTGATGATAAAATGACATCCTATATATTTTGAAAACTCAAGGTTTATTGGAGAGCTAGGTTCACTTATGGTCATGTGGATATATATTACTATGAACTTTTTATTTTTTAAAATAAATGTTAAAATTGAGAATTAAACATTACTCATCTTCAAAAGCTAATTTAAAGAAGGATAACTAACACATCTCACGTTCAAGATTAAACATCTAGAACGTAAAGTTTATAAATGATTCAAGATCAACGAGTTATTTCTTCAAGAGAAATTTTTTTGAGGGGGCACTAATCCTTTCAATTATGAAGAGAATGAGTGTCCCGACTATGGACAGTCCAATACATAACAATAGGGCAAAAATTTGTTTGAGACGGTCTCACGGGTCGTATTTGTGAGACGGATCTCTTATTTGGGTCTTCCATGAAAAATTATTACTTTTTCTGCTAAAATTATTACTTTTTATTGTGAATATGGGTAGGGTTGACCCGTCTCATAGATTAAGATCCGTGAGACGGTTTCACATTATAATTGCGGACAATTGATACATAAAAGATTCAAAAGATAAATAATACCATGCACCTGGATGCTTACTTGATCCACACCATGGGATTAGCATAGGAACGAGAAGCTTTGGCTAAAACATAGTCACACTAGTTTGTTCGTCGTTGAGTAAAGACAATTGAACCCATTTGCAAGACTCGAAGAATTTATCGCATTCACCGCCACCTTAGCATCAAGTTTTAAACCCAATATTCGAACCCATGATATTATAGCTTCAAGAATTCCTATGGCCTCACATTCTTTGACACTGAGCAAATCATCATCATCACGCAATCGCCAACCCACTTTCCTCCTTTGCTAGCTCATCAATCATCATCACGCAAAACAACCACTTTTTTTGTTCTGATGAGAAAAAACTCAGCATCCACATTACATTTGACAAAATGAGCAGAAAATATTGTTAGTTGTTGCTGTTTGGGATATCTCTGTTTAGCTTCTAAACAGTCACATAAGAACTCCGTGGCCGAGTTTTTGTAAATGTTACGTTATTCCAGCTTAGTGAATAACAGGAAGAACAACTCGGAGAAAGCTTCCGCGTTCGGAAAGCAAGAATCAACCATTTCATGCTGTCCGGAATTGTGCCAATAATCATGTGCAAATCGACAAGAAATAAAGAGAGGTTACATTTTTTTTAATTATTTTTTGATTTATTAATAATGGAAGGGAAAATATTGATGATGTTTATTTTTTTTTAAAATAAATGGTTGGGCCGGCCCGGATTGATCGGGGAATATTCGATATTTTGGCTGCTAAACAGAAAAGAAAGGTAGCAAAGGAGAGAAGGCGGGAGACAGTTTCGATGGGGGAGTGTGGTGTTGGAATTGCGGCGGAGCAGACGAAGACCGTCGACGGTGGCCAGCACTCCAACTCCGTCGATCCACTTGCAACTTCTGATGTCCCCATTCGTGTATACGCCGATGGAATCTACGATCTTTTCCATTTTGGCCACGCTCGCTCCCTAGAACAAGCTAAAAAGCTGTAAGAAATTCTCTTCCTTCCACAATGACCATAAAATTTTCTGGTTTTTTTTTTTTTTGTGTTTGTGTATTTTCTGCCTTCGAAGTTGGATGCAATTACAAAATCTGTTTAGTTTATGTCCACATGGTGCTACTGACGTCGAACCGGATTTGATCGTTTTAAAAATTATTTTTATTTTATTTTTTGGATCTATTTTGAGTTGTGATTTGTTTAGCAACTTATAAGTGTTATCGAAGTTTTGAAGTGCCGACATATCTTGACTTGAATCTATGTAGATTCCCCAATACGTATTTGCTTGTCGGATGCTGCAATGATGAGATTACGCATAAGTTCAAGGGGAAGACTGTTATGACTGATGCTGAGCGTTATGAGTCTCTTCGCCATTGCAAGTGGGTATCCTCCCTGGCCTTTCTGTGAATTTTTAGTTGATGTTTTTACTGAGGAATTGAAGCTATACTCATGCAGTTCAGCAATGATTACATCAATAATGTTTATGAGTGAAGTTGATTTGTGATGAATGTTTTTCCGAGGTTCTAATCAGTAGCGATGATAGTTGTCTTTTAACAATGGAAAAGTTTTGGAAGTTTTGAGTAATTTACAAGAATTCAAATGCCTTGAACTTGTGTTTTTCGAATTTTCACTTTGTGATACTTCAAATTCCTCCTTTCTCACTAAAAAACGATTTGCCGATTTATCACCTGGCAACCGCTTTTTGGCAGGTGGGTTGATGAGGTCATCCCTGATGCGCCATGGGTGATAAATCAAGAATTCCTCGACAAGCACCAAATTGACTATGTGGCTCATGATTCTCTTCCGTAAGATTTCTTATCAATACTCATTTTGTAACAGATGTTTGTCCACATCCCCTTTCTTCTTCATTTGTCATTGTTTAGCGTGAACATTTTGTTTGAGGAGCAACAATACTACCCAAAATTTACTAGATATACAATAGCAAATTTATCATTCGTGAGCTCTTAGTTCATAGGAAGGTATCTTGGTCTCCTGCAATATGAAACACCACGATGCTTGAAGAACCATCAAAAGCTGTGTGCGCTTTTGACTGGAAAAAGAAAAAATCTGAATGGTCTATTAACCTGTCCAGCTTTGTTACTTCAATGTCCACTTGCAAAGTTCAATGTAGATGCAAACTTCTCTGGATAGAACCTAAGGATCAGTCATTAGAGACTTCAATAATCAAATTATAGTTATTTTGCACTGTAAAATCACAAAGAACTTCAATAGTGATCTCTTTTCTTCATGGTTATTTCGTTACTTGACAGTAATTCTCATCAAGCCATGCAAATCCACATTTATTAACACAATTCACACTCAATCAAGTGTTGATTTCCAACGTGGTGCAAAATTTAAGACTTACTATGATTGATACTCATACTTGGACCAGTAAGATTTATTTAAGATGGAAAGAATTTGATTGCTTGTGTTTAAAGCTCCATGACAAAATCAAGCCAAAGAAATTACGTTTACAATAACAAAGTTAATTGGTTTATTACTTCCGCAAACTGCATGGGAAGATTTAGTTTAAATCGATGGATTTAAACTACATAAAATTGTGCATTTATGTGCGGTGGGATTTTCCTTCTTTTCCAGTTATGCTGATACAAGTGGAGCTGGAAAGGATGTTTATGAATTTGTAAGCATTTGCTATACCCTATAATATTTGGAATAAACCATTGTTTTTCAAATATTTCCAAAGTTAACATATGTGCTAGCATGTAATTCTCTTTTTTCTTTATATCTTGTTGACACATGGATATCATAAATTATGCTGCTATCTTTGTAGGTCAAAGCTGTGGGAAGATTTAAAGAGACTAAAAGGACTGATGGAATTTCAACATCAGACATTATCATGAGGATAGTGAAAGATTATAACCAATATGTTATGCGCAATTTGGATCGTGGCTATACAAGAGAGGAGCTTAATGTTAGCTATGTTAAGGCATGGTGATCCAGATATATTTTTTCTGCTTTGTCATATATTGATTCTGATACAACTTAATTCATCTTTGGTCTGGTATTTAATTGCCACAAAACTAATGTGGCATATTTTAATTTTTGCAGTTGATGCTAAATTCTTATATCAAACATGTGCAGGAAAAACGACTGAGGGTGAATTTGAAACTGAAGAAGCTGCAAGAGAAAGTGAAGGAGCATCAAGAAAAGGTAGGGGAGAAGGTATTCTAGTGATGGAAATGTTGGCTTATTAGTTTCCTCATTACTCAATTATAATCCATGTGCTAGCCTGAATCACAAACACCTACGGCATATTCTTTCTGCAGGTTTACTTTTTTACCCCAATAATATTGAATATATATTTTTTAATAAAAAAAGCAAGAGAGAAACACTGAAAAACGGAAGATAATAAACATAGAAAATGCAGCAAAAAATATGGAGAATATAGCCAATGACCACGCAATCATCTCCACCACTGTGACACCCCACCCAAAGCCACTTCCCCAACTCCTACCTATGTATCAGTTGGTAATTAAGCGTCCTTGAGCCATTTCAATGCCGAGACATTAAGCAAGGGCCTTTTATAGCAAATGCCCCTGTAAATGCTCAAAGCTTGTATTACTATCTAATGGTTGTCTTGATCCCTATCTTCAAGTCTCATTTGGTTAAGCATTGAACAAAGCTAATCCATGATTAGATTGTTATCAGCTATCCTTTGTTGCTCAATTATAACCCTAACCAGCTCGTTTACATTTTCGAAACTCCATCTGGCAGATACAAACTGTTGCAAGAACAGCTGGCATGCATCCCAATGTTTGGGTCGAAAATGCTGATCGCTGGGTTGCTGGATTTCTTGAGATGTTTGAAGAAGGTTGTCATAAAATGGTAAGCAGCAGTCTTAGCAATTCATTGGGTGTGGCATTCAGATTCTCTACTTTCTAAACTCAGATACATCAACTCTCTTATATCATTTCAAACATCTATTTCACAGGGAACGGCCATTAGGGATCGAATTCAAGACAGCTTAAGAGGACAACGGGCAAGGCGTTTCTTGCCCTATGATACCAATGAGAGCGACAGTGAAGACTATTATCAAGACGATTAGGAGGCAGAGTATTATGATGATGATGAACACTATGACAGTGATGGGAAGAAATGAAGGTTGTCATTTTAAGTACAACTCGACAGTTTGATTGGCGACGGGTTACCATTTGGGCTTTGTAAGGTATTGTAGAATAGCTGAGCTATGTGTTATTTTGGAGAGTACTCTGGAATGCTTCTGAGTATTGAGTTGTCTTGAATTGAATAGAGTAAACCGTGTAGATGCAAGCGTTGTTAGGAGTTCTTTCTTGAATAAAAGTTACAAATGTAGGATGAAATTTCATTTCAGCTTTGTGTTGATGCAGTAGCTAGCTTAAGGTTCTGTTTGGGAGGGGTGTGGAATTTTCTGATCGAGATTTCCCAATGCTATTCGATTATCTTTCTGACATAACAGTTAGATTAAGAAATTAATTGTACGAGATTTTTTAGATAATTGACTACAATTAAATAATAATTACTAGCGATTAACGCACGCAAACGTGCATGTGAATAGATTTGTTGATCTAATTAATTCTTTTATAATATTTTAGTCATTCATTGTGATTTAAAAGTATAAATAAGTACGTAGAAATAATTTGAGAATTTGATGAAGTGATAGATAATATTGAATCTAACAAAGTTACAATATAGATATGGTATAACAATAATGATTTAGATATATTTGTGTAAATCATCTTCATACAATTCTTAATCAACATGGATCAACCTCAAGTTCTTATCTTGAAAAGCTACAAATTACTTTGATTTTATTTTTTATTATGAATATCGGTGACCTGTCTTACAGATAAAGATTCGTAAGACCGTCTCACAAGAGACTTGCTCCGATTTAAAACACTTGATTTGAACATATTGTTTTACTATATACGAAAGCACAGATTACATTGTTTGGCATGAATTGACTTGGAAAAAGAAGTAGACGCATCAAGACAAATGAAACTGAGAGTAGACTTCATACAATGGGATCATACATGAAATGAATGCTTATACCATACCACCCAACACGCTTAAACAAAGAAATGTTTGAGTTTTCAAATTTATCAGGCTCGGAAATTGTCATTTATTAATCTGATCTTTCACACAAAGAATTCATCGCTTAGAAGAAAAAAATAAATAAACGAAACATAATTATATTTATATATATTAATCTGATTTGTTCACGTACAAAAGGAATCCATCATCGAAAATAAATTTACATCATGCTATTTTCTGATACAAAGTTTTTCTTTAAAATTTTTTAATATATTTTTACATCTTCATAAATACATTTTTTTTAAAAAAAATTGAATTTTTTGATTAATATTAATATATTAAATCAGATATCGACTCTTGCAAATTACTCAGATATATTAAAATAAACTTCACGTTCAAAATAATAATAATAATAATAATAATAATAATAATAATAATAATAATAATAAATAAAATAAGAAAGTTTATTCATTATAAAAAAAAAAAGAAAAAGGGTTCGAAAAGATTAAAGAAAAGGAGATTAGTAGATGAATGGGTGGAGCGAAATCCTAGGATAGATTTTAGATTATGATGCGGAGAAATTACGAGATAAGATTGATGTTGTTTTATTATTATTATTATTATTATTATTATTATTATTATTATCAATTAATCTAAAACAAAAAACTTGTGTTAGACGGTCTCATAGGTCGTATTTTGTGAGACGGATATCTTATTTATGTCATCCATGAAAAAATATTATTTTTTATGTAAAGAATATTACTTTTTATTATGAATATCAGTAGGATTGACCCCTCACAGATAAGATTCGTGAGACCGTAGAGACCTACTCTTACTCTAATTCTAAAAAAAGCTTATGTTTTTTTTTTAAAAAAAACTCTACACATGTCGACATATTTTCTTATTAGCTAATTATGTTAATAAAATTAAAAAAAACTAGCAATCAAAAGTATAAATCCTAAACATAGAGATTTGAGATTGTGATTATTTTTATAAGGGCTTGAATTGAAAAGAAGTAGAATAGTTTAATTTGGATGATATATTTAATAATTAAATAAGGAAGTTTGTAATATATTTTGCCTTTTAAAAAAGATATGAAAAATAATTTTAAAAACAAAAATTAGTAAAAGTCGAATTTTTAGTTTGAAAAGAATGAGCACATTATGTTGTCAGTTTGCCGAGTAAATCCTTTGTTCTTCATAAATACTAATTTACTTAAACTTTGCCATTACCTCATTTACATGTCATTTGACTCTGAAATTAGCACACAAAATATCTCCAAATCCTTTGACTTCTGTTGCTGTACGAGATATTATATTTAAACAAAAACAAGTCGAAGCCAGAGTTTGTGCTGCGATCTTCTTCCACGACCCACTGTTCCGGGGTTCTTCTTCTTGTTCTTCCTTTTTTCCTGCAGAGATGAAGACCCTTTTCTTTGCGATAATGGCGCTGCTTCCCACAGTTATTGTGGCAGAATGTACGTGCGAGGCCGATGAAGAAGAACGAAACACATCTCTGGCATTAAAATACAAATTAGTGGCAATCGCGTCGATTTTAGTGGCCAGTGCGATTGGGGTTTGCCTCCCGGTTCTTGGAAAAGCGGTGCGTGCATTGAGCCCTGATCGGAACTTCTTCTTTGTCGTCAAAGCTTTCGCCGCCGGAGTGATCTTGTCGACGGGTTTCATACATGTTCTACCGGATGCTTTCGAGGACCTGACGTCTCCGTGCATCAGCGAGAGCCCGTGGGGGGATTTCCCGTTCACGGGTTTTATCGCCATGGTTTCTGCTATTGGGACGTTGATGGTGGATACGTACGCCACTTCGCATTACAGGCGCAGGACGGCAGGTAAGGCGGCGGCACAAGTTGGGAATGAGGAGGAAGGGATGGTTCAGGTGCATGCTCACGCCACGCACGGCCATGCACATGGATCTGTTTCTTCGGTGTCGGATTCTGATGAAACGGAGCTCCTCCGGCATCGAGTAATATCCCAGGTATATTATTAGATTGTTACGATTTTTTCTTTATTATTATTTTTTTTATAGAATGAAATGAAATTCAGTCGTACACGTCTTTTCGGTTCTGTACGTTCCATCAATTTTTTTTTTATTTTGCAATATAATTTTCGATCGATCATCTTGTATAAATATATCGAGATAAAATTTACATATTTAGAAAATAATTAACAAGTTTTTCTATTTAGGAATTGATCTTCTCGAGTCCTTAAATTTCTTTCGAGTTCGAAATATTGTTGAAACTTTCTACGTTTGAATCATCAGGTGTTGGAGTTGGGTATCATAGTCCACTCGGTGATAATTGGAATAGCTTTAGGTGCTTCGGAGAGTCCTAAAACAATACGGCCTTTGATTGCTGCGTTGACATTCCATCAATTCTTTGAAGGCATTGGCCTCGGAGGATGCATTGCACAGGCAAAGTTCAAGTCACGGGCAGTCGCAATAATGGGTCTATTCTTCTCCCTCACGACTCCAGTTGGCATTGCAATTGGCATTGGAATAAGCAACATCTACAGTGAAACAAGCCCGACTGCTCTGATTGTCCAAGGATGCTTTAACTCAGCATCTGCAGGGATCTTGATATACATGGCACTCGTGGATCTTCTGGCTGCTGATTTTATGAGTCCCAAATTGCAAAGCAGTGGAAAGCTTCAATTAGGAGCAAATGTGTCTCTTCTTTTGGGTGCTGGAGCTATGTCTCTTTTGGCCAAGTGGGCTTGAATTTTTGTGATGTTTTGTAACTTATGCTGGATATACAGTTTCTTTAATGTTATTTACCATTGGTGCCATTCTTTTTTTAATTTGAAGCTGATACAACACTGTTTTCTTGGTTTGGAGCCTTTTGAGTCACCGGAGGATTTTCGGTGGAGTGATCTTTTTCTTTCTTTTTCCATTGAATAAAAGAAGCTGCTGCTTGTTCCAATTTCTAGTTCCTTATCCACTTGAACAGAAAAATTCACTGAATCAAGTGGGAAGTAGCAACCTTTAAAACAAGTTTTAGTTATTTACTTATTTGGTCAAAGCACACACAATCTTCTTGGGATCTAAACACAAACATATGTAGGCTAGGACTTAAAGTTAAGTGGAAGCTGGCATCAACGCTGGCAGATCTGCCCATGTGGGCAAATCACGCCCATCGATCTATCTAAATTTCAGAATTTAAAACGCGTTTGAGTCGAGAAGGAACCGTACAACAAGCAGCTAATTGGCTCGAAAGTCCGCATTCAAAGTCAAAGTTGACAGCTTGGGAAAAGGACGATTGATAACTTCATCTCTGAAAGTGGCCCCCCGACAAGTACTTCAAAAGAAAAATGTCCCAACATGACAAGGGCAAAGGTAATTCACAAAAATAACTAATGATTTAATCATTAATTTATTTGCTGGTCGAGTGAAAAACCTTTTGAAAGAATTTATATCAAAGAAATATAAAGGAAAAGTGACTCTGCTGTTGATATTTTTTTGCATATGGTATTCAGATGTGGCAATATATGGTGTGGATTTAGTAAGAGAAGGATGGAAGAAACATGGACATGAAAATAGTGTGGGTGCGAAGAAGAGTGATACATTAAATTATGTTCCGTATATAAAATTTACATTGGACGAATGATTAATATATACATCATACGTACAAACAGATCATTGCCATCATGGGATAGACTGATTATAGTGGAACAAGCCCAACTGCTCTGATTGTACAATGATGCTTTAACTCAGCATCTGCAGGAATCTTGATATAAATGGCAGTCGGCAGTGGACAGCTTCAATTAGGGGCAAATGTGTCTCTTCTTTTGGGTGCTGGGGCTATGTCTCTTCTGGCCAAGAGGGCTCGAATTTTGTGATTTTTTGTAACTTTTGTTGGATATACAACATCCTTAATGTCATTTACCATGTGGATGCAATGCCTGTTTTCTTGTTTGCGAAAATCGATTGGAGTGTAAATGTGGTTTGGAGTCTTTTGAGGCTCACCTGTTTAATAAGAAATTGCTACTTGTTCCACTTCCTAGTTCTTATCCACTTTACGAAAAATTCATTGAAGCAAATGAAGTAGCACCACTTTTGTTTTCAGTAATTTTTTTTAAAAAAAAATTATTTACTTATTTTTTTGTCAAAAGCACAAACAATCTTCTTGGGATCTAAACACAAAGATAGGTAGGCCATAACAAAGTTGACAGCTTGGTAGACGGACGATTGATACTTCACAGGCTCTGTAGACCAAACTTAATCATATACTACCACAAGTTGAAATTACCTTTTACATTCGTTGAAGAATTCTTTCGTGAACCAAATCGGATTATGACAGCAAGTGCAACGGTGCTAACGAAATTTCCAAGGGTGATAAGAGAATTAGAAGGCCATCAGCATATCATAGAATTAAAAAGATTAGAACACCTAGGTGCTCACTTAAGATGGCAATGGTAATTGACAAAATTAACTTATGAATTTTTTTTTGAAAGAAATCATAGAAATATATACGAAAATTGACTTTGCTGTCGGTGATATTTGCTTGTCAGTCAGGTGTGGCGATATATGGTTTAAAATTTAGTTGTTAGAGAACGACGGAAGAAATAAGTACAAGAGAAGAGAATGTGGGTGCAAAGAAGAATGTGACATAAATTAAGCAAGCACAAACGAAGTCTTTGGATACATTAAACTACGTGTCATTTATAAAATTAACATTTGACACAAATTAAAAGGTATATCATACGTACAAGTGCATTCATTCCAAATATTCAAGAATTGATTTTAGTCAAATGTAGGAGTGTGAAAAAATATTGAATTTTCGGCATACCGAGATTACCGTACCGAAAAAATACCGAATTTTTCGGTATACTGAAGATTTTGGTACGGTACGGTAACAATACCGAATTTTTAGGTACGATAACGATATGTAATTTTAAAATTTTGATTTATACCGTACCGAAAAATTATACAAAAATTTTAAAATATATAATATTTTAAAACAATAAATTTATAAAAATTTTAAAATGTAAGCTTTTTTTCGGTATAAAACAGTATATACCGATACCGTATGCTCAGGCAGAAGACACTCATAAAATCATAGATATATACGTCTTTGGGGCAAGAATCCAAATAAGGAAAGAACGGCCTAACCCAAGGACTGAAGCCCAACTAAAGCAAATTTGGGATCCAATCAACTAATCACTCATATTTCTTAATGATAAGGCTTGGCCGAAACATCGATATATCGAAAAATTTCGATATAATCGATATGCTAATTATATGTACCGAAATTTTCTGTGTACCGAAAATTTTCAGAATTTTCGATACGGTATACGGTATAAGATTTTCGCTACGGTACGATATACCACCTCTACTCATATGTTAGTTTTTCATGCAATGAGCTAATACATAATTGACTTAAAATTATCTAACTTCCAGTTAATTTTTCCTCAAACTTTGTTAATAAAAAGACTTGTGGTTAGTAGTCTTTGCGCAACAATGAATTCAGACGGTTCAATGAAAGTTTAGGGAATGAGAAAATCGGGGAATAGACTAAAAAATCATTTACATAACTCTTATAATTGAAGGAATTGTTGAAAAATTATTTAAAAATATGTTAAATATTTGTGTTGAAAATGTGAATGTTGAATGTTGAAAATTAGGTAAAATTAGGTGTTGAATATTGAAAATTAGTGTGTGATGATGTAGGTAATGATGTATTTTATTTTTGGATTATTTGTAAAAATTTTCTATAAATAGATCTCTCATTTGTGAAGAAAATCACAATTGAGTTGAGAGAAAAATATTATAAAGTGTGTAGTGTGATAATTTTGAGAGTTTGAGATTTTTACTTTTTTACCGTAAATTTTTACTTTTTCACAACACGTTATCAGCACGAAGCTCTAAAAGTCCTCCATATTTTTCCAAGCTCCGAACAGAAGAAAAAGNATAAGGGAAGTTATACTTCCGACCGCCCGTGATGAATGGAATATGTTAAGATTCCAAGACTTTAAAAAAGTCAGTGATTACAATTCAGCGATGTATAGAATAATCTCGCAGTTAAAATTTTGTGGACATGAGGTTACAGAATCGGAAATGCTTGAAAAAACATTTTCCACGTTTCAGGCATCAAATATAACACTACAGCAACAATATAGAGTGCGTGGATTTGCGAGATAGTCTGAACTCATCGCCTGTCTTCTTGTGGCGGAAAATAACATCGTGCTATTAATTATAAATCATCAGTCCCGACCCACTGGATCAACAGCATTTCCAGAAGTAAATGCTGTAAGTAAAAATGAATTTAAACCTGGAAACCAAAATCAAATTCAAAGACAAGGTTTTGGTCGAGGTCGAGGTCGAGGTCGAGGTCGGGGACGTGGACGTGGACGAGGAAGTGGTCGTGGTCGTGGACGCGGCCGTGGTTTTGAAAATAATCGAGATAGTTATTTCTATAACTCATCTCAAAATAACGTCCCAAACCATCCACAGAAAAGGCATCAAGAAAACATGAGTGTTAATGAAAATCACTCGAAAAGATTTGAAAGTTCTTGTTTCAGATGCGGTACTCCAGGACATTGGTCTCGTATTTGTCGAGCCCCTGAGCATCTTTGCAAACTTTATAAAGAATCGATAAAGGGGAAAGAAAAGGAGACCAACTTCACTGAGCGAAGTGACCGTTTGAGTGATTCAACTCATTTTGATGCTGCTGATTTTATGAATGATTTCTCTGGAAATGATCAATATGTTGGTGGGATAGAAATGAACAATATTGATGCTGCAGATTTTCTCAATGATTTCTCTGAAAATGAACAATATAGTGGTAGAATATAAATGTACAATAATTTATTTTTCATGTATTTATATGATAATGTTTTATTGTACAATTATGATATGTGTTATATTTAAATATGTATTGTCATTAATTTTTTTTCATTGCATATTTTTTGAAGTTCAAATATGGAAAATGCTATGAGCAAAGCTGAAGTTTGCATACCCGATAGTGGTACAACGCACACTATCCTCCGAGATAAAAGATATTTCTTGGAACTAAAACCAACAAAAACAACGGTGAATACAATATCAGGTCCTGTAGACTTGATTAAAGGATGTGGTAAAGCACAATTTTTGTTACCTAATGGTACAAAATTTTTGATCAATGATGCTTTATATTCACCACAATCGAAAAGAAATTTGTTGAGTTTTAATGATATATATTCCCATGGGTATGATACTCAAACAATGAATGAAGGGAATGAGAAATATATGTGTCTTACCACATATAAATCAGGAAAGAAATATGTGATTGAAAAACTACCAATGCTCCCTACTGGATTGCATTATACACATATACGTCCCATTGAATCAAACATGGTAATTGATAATTCTTCAATATTAACCAATTGGCATGATCGATTAGGACATCCTGGTTCAACAATGATGCGAAGAATTATAGAAAATACACATGGTCATCCATTGAAAGACCAGAAGATCTTTCAGAATAATAAGTTTCAATGTAAAGCATGTTCTCTTGGAAAACTTATTATAAGACCATCACCAGCCAAAATCCAAACTGAATCACCAATGTTTCTTGAACGTATTCAGGGTGATATTTGTGGACCAATCCATCCACCATGTGGACCATTCAGATACTTTATGGTATTGATTGATGCCTCCAGCAGATGGTCACATGTATGTTTATTGTCAACTCGAAATGTTGCATTTGCAAGATTACTTGCTCAAATAATAAAATTGAGGAATCAATTTCCCGATTATACAATCAAGAAAATTAGACTTGATAATGCTGGTGAATTTACTTCCCAGACTTTCAATGATTATTGTATGTCTATGGGAATCATTGTTGAGCATCCTGTTGCTCATGTACATACTCAAAATGGATTGGCTGAATCATTGATTAAACGTCTGCAAATGATTGCTAGACCAATGATTATGAAAACAAAGCTCCCTATTTCTATATGGGGACATGCAATTTTACATGCTGCTTCATTAATTCGCATCAGACCAAGTGCATATCATAAATACTCCCCATTGCAGCTTGCATTTGGTAAAGAACCAGACATTTCTCATCTGAGAATTTTTGGATGTATGGTGTATGTGCCTATTGCACCACCTCAACGAAAGAAAATGGGACCTCAAAGAAAGATTGGAATTTATATTGGTTATGATAGTCCATCGATCATTCGATATCTTGAACCACAGACAGGCGACGTGTTCACAGCACGTTTTGCTGATTGTCATTTTAATGAGGAAATCTTCCCAATGTTAGGGGGAGAACAGAAACATACCGAAAAAGAAATTACATGGTATGTATCATCATTGTTACATCTGGATCCAAGAACAAAACAATGTGAAAAAGATGTACAGCAAATTGTGCACTTGCAAAGAATAGCAAATCAAATACCAGATGCATTTGCAGACACAAAAGGGGTAACTAAATCATATATACATGCTGCAAATGCCCCTGCTCGAATTGAAATTCCGAAGAAACAAATTGAAGATAGTCATGATGTCATTAAACGCCTGAAGCGTGGAAGGCCAGTTGGTTCCAAGGATAAAAATCCTCGAAAAAGAAAATTCATAGAGAAACACAATGATCACAAAATAGAGAATGATGTTCCTGAAGAAACACATAATGATCACAAAATAGAGAATGATGTTCCTGAAGAAACACATGATGATGAAAATGTTTTGTCAGAACCACAAACTGACGAGAATCATGAAATCTCTATCAATTATATTAATACTGGAAAAATATGGAACCGAAAAGATATAGAAGAAATTGATGATATATTTTCTTATAATGTGGCAATCGACATCATAAATGATAATGAAGATCATGAACCAAAATCTTTTGGTGAATGTAAAAATCGGCAGGATTGGATAAAATGGAAAGATGCCATCCAGGTTGAATTGGATTCGCTAAATAAACGTAATGTTTTTGGACCTATAGTCCTTACACCTGAAGGTGTAAAACCTGTTGGATACAAATGGGTTTTTATTCGAAAGCGAAATGAGAAAAATGAAATAGTAAGATATAAAGCTCGACTTGTTGCACAAGGTTTTTCTCAAAGGCCTGGAATTGATTATGAAGAAACGTATTCTCCTGTGATGGATGCAATTACGTTTCGGTATTTGATTAGCTTGGCAGTATCTGAAAATTTAGAAATGCGTCTTATGGATGTTGTTACAGCCTACTTATATGGATCACTTGATAGTAATATATATATGAAAATCCCTGAAGGATTTAAGATGCCTGAAGCACAAAGTTCAAAACCCAGAGAATGTTATTCTGTGAAATTACTAAGATCATTATATGGGTTGAAGCAATCCGGCAGAATGTGGTATAATAGGCTAAGTGATCACTTGATGAAAAAGGGATATGTAAATAATTCAATATGCCCTTGTGTTTTCATTAAGAAAACAACATCCGGATGCGTAATTATTGCTGTATATGTTGATGATTTAAACATCATTGGAACAAATAAGGAAATTCAAGAAGTTGTGTCATACTTGAAAGAAGAATTTGAAATGAAGGATCTTGGAAAAACCAAGTATTGTCTGGGTTTACAAATTGAACAAAAAGAATGTGGAATATTTGTTCACCAGACAAATTATACAGAAAAGATCCTTAAACGTTTTAATATGGACAAATCAAATCCTTTAAGTACTCCAATGGTTGTTAGATCATTAAACATAGAAAAGGATCCATTCCGTCCATGTGAAGATGATGAAGATATTCTTGGTCCAGAAGTACCATATCTAAGTGCTATCGGTGCCCTTATGTATCTTACAAATTGTACAAGGCCTGATATATCTTTTGCCGTAAATTTATTGGCAAGATTTAGCACATATCCAACAAAGAGACATTGGAACGGAATTAAACATATATTCCGTTATCTACGAGGAACGACAGACTTGGGACTTTTGTATTCAAAAGATGCTAATCCAAGTATAATTGGTTATGCCGATGCTGGATACTTATCTGATCCACACAAAGCACGTTCTCAAACTGGATATGTATTTACTCGTGGAGGCACTGCAATTTCTTGGCGTTCACAGAAACAAACACTTGTAACAACTTCATCAAATCATGCCGAGATTATTGCACTACATGAAGCAAGCCGTGAATGTGTGTGGTTAAAATCAATGACTCAACATATCCAAATCTCATGCGGATTATCATTCGACGAGAAGCCTGTGATACTATATGAAGATAATGCTGCATGTGTTGCTCAAATGAAAGAAGGATACATAAAAAGCGACAGAACTAAACATATTCCTCCTAAGTTCTTCGCATTCACCAAGGAGCTTGAGAAGAATAAATGTATTGATGTTCGTCACATTCAATCAAGTGAAAACTCATCAGATCTCTTCACAAAGGCACTTCATACGACAATATTCAGAAAGCACATATATAATATTGGGATGCGCAATTTACGAAATTTGTGAAGAATTGTTCGTGTCAACATGAGGGGGAGTTTACGTGACTGCACTCTTTTTCCCTTACTATGGTTTTTATCCCAATGGGTTTTTCCTAGTAAGGTTTTTAACGAGGCAGTATAAAAACACGTAATGTATACAATCATTATGATCATCATCACAAGGGGGAGTGTTGAAAAATTATTTAAAAATGTGTTAAATATTTTTGTTGAAAATGTGAATGTTGAATGTTGAAAATTAGGTAAAATTAGGTGTTGAATATTGAAAATTAGTGTGTGATGATGTAGGTAATGATGTATTTTATTTTTGAATTATTTGTAAAAATTTTCTATAAATAGATCTCTCATTTGTGAAGAAAATCACAATTGAGTTGAGAGAAAAATATTATAATGTGTGTAGTGTAATAATTTTGAGAGTTTGAGATTTTCACTTTTTTACCGTAAATTTTTACATTTTCACAACAGGAATAAAATTAGTTATGAAAATCTTCTTAGTTTATCTTCTATAAACTTTCATTTGTTTACACATCACACCTTCACTATTTCCACTGCCAAAACTCGAAGACAAACATTCATTGTCCACATCATGGAATAGACTAATTTACATTAGACAAGTAAAATATTACTATGCTCTAGTAGTAAAGTTGGCATTTAGATAAGCATTAACGAAACCAAGCACGAGATAAATAGCGAAACTCATAGTAAACTATGCTCTAGTAGTAAATTGCAAGCGTCCGAGAAGATCCATTAACACGTTAAATATAACGTATAACAAGATACAGAGTAATGAAATAGCCAATCATCTTGCCATTCATGTAAAATTAGCAGGTAGAACATGAGAGCATGTTAGGGGCATTTGCGTTGAACGTAAGAAGCTCCATGCTCTTCATACCTGTCATCACCACAGCATATAAATTATGAATCTGCTACAAAGATATTATACGAAGAGAAAGTGTATGAACTGAAAGGCACGAGAACTCACTCAGACTTGGAAAACCACATTTGCTGAAAGGAACCAAGAGATGCCAATATGCTCCCCCCGATCCAAACGCTGTATTGACAACACTTGTTAGCATCAAGCGAAAACAATTTTGGTCGTACTACACAAGTCACTTTTTGATTGGAATTTTTTCTTGACATAGCTTGAACTCTGAAGTTCAAGATCAAAGGTTTGCTATTCCGAAAGTGAATATCTTAAAGCATTCTTAAGGCAAGCAAAAGTGCACCAGACAAATATGAATTTACTCTAGAAACCGAAGTGGACAGCAGCTAAAACAAAGCGACTCCCAGACAACTCTTATATAGGAGCATTGACAAAGAATATTGAGAGTTGAAAAATCTCATTACAATTAGTAACAATTCTTCTCAAATTATGACCCGTTTTAATTTCACAGATCAGATATTTTGATCATTATTTAATCATTGACACTAATAGGAAAAAATCCGGTACAGAAAATATTTTGATTGGCACACTTGAGATATCAAAATAGGCACACTCAATATTTTTGTACCATTGAATCCTAACAAGTCCATAATATAAACTATAGTAAATTTGAAGACTCAACGAAACCCAAGAATACAACTGCATATACAGCTGATTCACTCGTGAAAGAGGAGTAGAGTGACAAAGGCAAAAGATGCTGTCGAGCAGTGGTACACAAATAAACATAACCTGAATCTCCTTTCAGTAGCATTTCCACTTGCCAACACTTTGACCCTTGCTGCTTGAGGGGATTCCTAGAAACAACATAAATCAGCATAAAAAAGCCACTCCTTAAAACATTAAAGATGCCACACAATATTCCAAGTAGGTGTCTTTATCGTAATATAGAATGTCAATAAATTGAAGTCGATTCACTCGAATAGTACTATGAGAATGAAATGTTAATTCAACTCCATCACCAATGCCGTAAATTCCCACTATATTAAGCTTATCCCTACATCACTACAGGAGTCGATATATTATCTTAATCTTTACAAATTTCTATGGGTAAGTGAATAAACCAGCATATGTTGTGCTAACACATGTAGCAAATATAAGACCAAGAGGCAACCAAACTAAGCAACTACTAATCAAAGACTAGTATAATCCTCAATAAGGAAATGCTATGACCACCTTCCTCTCCTCCTTTTATAAAAGCATCGCTCTTTGGCAACCAAAAACAAATAACACAAAAAATATTTAATCAAAACAAGTCATGTATATTCATAAAGAAGATGGCACCTCCAACAAGTCTTTCTCAAGACGTTCTTTCAACTGTTGCATTGATGCAGTACCGCCAGCAAGCTGCACAACATAGAATTATGCTATTAAAATCCCTACAACTTAGTTTGGCTGGGCCCAAGGAACTATCATTTAGTATTAAATTTCTTTTACAATAATCAAATCTCCTAAAAACTGAAAATTATGGTTCGCGTACGTTTTCCAACATTATTGCAGGGGAAAAAAAGTAAATTACAATAGTAAGACTACTGAATACATATATTTGAAAGTGTGTCAAGTTTCACATGGGAGCCATAGAAACTGTGCCAATACAACTTCTGACATTAAACTTGAAAGTTAAGTGTGGATCTGTTGTGCTTATCCTGCTATAGCGCTTAAAAAAAAAAAAATTAGGGATGGATCAATAAATAATAATAATAATAATAGCGTCCAACTCAAACAAAGAGCAACAATGACAAAACACAAGTCCTATAACAAATACAAAAGAGTAGATTGCAGAAAACATATTTCCTTTACACTCCGTAAGTATGTAGACAGAACCTTCATCTGTTCATGACAAAACAAATATAACAAAATTACTTCATTAACATGTCACTGTCCTTCAGAAAACAGCCAACTAAGTTAGCGTCCAAGCAGAGGAGCAAATCTACAAGATGGAAGGGGTCCCAAGCTGGGGACAAGCCAGTGTAGAGGACAGAAAACGTGGAAAAAAAGAGATAAATTTGAAGCTGATACATGATTCAACTCCAACTACACAACAGACAAGAACACTCATAATTGGGAATACCTGAAATGTGGAAAGACAAGGGAGAGACACGTACCAAAATGCTGCTAAAAAGTTCTCTTCGGATGTCAACATCGCACTTGTTTATGCTCTCAATAACCTGGAAATTTTCAGGAATGACCAACTAACTGAAACTAGGAATGAAAGAAGAACTAGTATGAGCATTGAGAACAAATATAAGTTTAGTGAAAGAAAAGAGTAATCACCATTTGAGGCAGACCACGGACAGATGAAGCAATCTCTAAAGAATTTTCCATACCAGGTATAGTCTAAGATGGGCCTCAAATTGTCAGTACAAGTTGCTATGTAGAAGTAAAAAGGTCAAGCATAAACTAGATAAGATTCAAATATTCTGTAAGGGCATATCCCGTAACTAGAAAGAATCTCTCATAAACCACAAGACATGGACGTCTCTGACCACAACAAATAAAACACAAAAAAGATTGAGGATATCAAGAAGATATCAAGAGCAAACAATCTTAAAAAAGCACATGATGTATAAACAGATAGTAATTTTATGACATGACTCTAGTCACACTTTATTGATATTGTGGAATTAAAGTATTGAATGTGAATCAATTTCCGAAAATAAATTATGTGACATCCCCTCCTTTTCAATTTGCTTTGTTAGTCTGTCTACCTTATAGCAAGACAATATTCCAATTTTTACGTATATTAGGCTTTCAATATAAATCACTTCTCATTAATAAATGACTTTCCTCCCCAAAGAAACAACAGTAGACTCCCTTGAAACGCATTCATTTTGCAGCTTACCCATTTTTAAGTACAAGTATCCTTATATCAGTATAGTGTCATTCTCGCCTGACAACATGGTGTGAGACTGTGAGCATGTATACCAGACTCATACTGAATGATTGCCTTGTGCTCAATGCCCTGAATCATTTGTTTTAGAGTTTAACAGAGGCCAGACTTAGATGATATGATTTGATTGTCCCAAATTGCTTCATAGAGATCGAGGGTTGTTCTATAGGAGTAGAAGTTCTGTAACGCAACTGCAGCTTAACCTTAGAAATAACAATTTCCCCAGTTCCTTCGTAGAAGGATCAGCCATGTGTGATTATCATATCATATGATAAAATAAAATAAAAATATCCAGGAACATGGATTAAATAAAAAAATCTTCAGAGATGCCCCAATCTCGTACAATGCATGCAAATATCACACAGGTATCAAGGTATCAACAAAATCCCATAACAAATACGTGAAGCAAACGCAAAAGCAAACACATAACTAGATAAATATAACCTATATCCCATTACTGGGTCTTCACAAAACAGGTACAAAGATTATAAATGTCCTGCACTAACCTGGACAAGAGATGGATTGAATAGTACATCGGGGATTTTGAATCTGTCAGCACCAATTTCAATCGTCCTGCATTAAAATAAATAACTAAACAACTTGGTAGCAAAAGAACAAAATAGTAATCGACCACATGAACATACAAATTTATGATTATATTTAACAAAAAAATATTATGACCAAATTCTAGTTGATTCCTCAAAAAGGAAAATAAATGCATAAACAGTTAAATCATGCTGAAGTTTAACTAGCTAAATCTTCACAATATATTCTCGCGAAAGGTGAAAAGAACCATCAGTTGAATGGCGTAGCTTAATCCTATCGCATTAGAGATCTTACATCCAAATTTCAAGGATGGAGAAATGAGGAATAAAAATAGCTTACAGACAAACTTACTGTCCATCAGGAAGCTCATAAGGTGTCATTGGGATGTTGGAATATGAAGTCTCTGAGAGAAAAGAGAAGGGTCAGCAATTTTAACTTTCTAATCCAACACAAATCATAGAATAGTATGCGGGTCGCCATAGACGGGACAAGTCAATAAATTACATCCACAAGGCCAAACGTTATACCGATCAGGCACAAAGATTAGTAGATTAATGAGAGAAGACATCACAAGAAATTCAGTCTTTTTCCTAGACAGCATGAAAAATATAGTTGGTGTAACATGCGAAATATTAGCTGATCACCAACTAGTTGTGACTAAGGCTCGTCTGATGATAATGTTCACAGCAGGTCTTGTAAATCCAGTGGAATTAGATAGTACAGAGAACTCGTGCATAGCATTATCATAATTTCTATATTTTCTATGTCCACAAGGCCAAGGAACTTTTTCCTTTTGGACCGAGAAATTTCTATACAAATTCACAACTAAAATACCAGCATGTCCTAGATAACAGTAGTCATATCGTGATTCAGTTACAGGGTTATGATAGAGAGTAACTTGTATTCAGTATAAATAATTCATTTAGTCTACCCTGTCTTGGTGGTAAATAATTAATTAATACTAATTATAGCAAAAACAAATATTAGCTACATTTAAGTATTTAAAAAATGCCACATAATATTTAGCTGAATAAATCACTTTGATACATTTAGGAGTACAAACCATCATAAGGGGTGTCCGGCACTCGGCATACACATTCTTTAATATCTCCAACAATAACTCTCTGTCACAAATAAAAATTCTTTAAACTAAACGAAGGAGGACCAACAAGTAACAAGCCTGATCAAACACACACCTGAGAATAGAGTTTGTAGCTTTCTGTTGTATTTGGGAAGTCAAGGTCCATAATCTGTGAGATCCAAAAGAAAGGGTCATAAGCAGTCATAGAAAACAAATCAACAACAGCAACTGCAATGAAGTAGGCATAACATTCAAATAAAAACCATCAAGAAGCTTAAATTTCAGCTAAGTTGAAGATAAGTTAGGTTTATTTTTCCGTTCAGAATGCAGCCAAGGATTATGGCATCTTTGAACAAGTGGAGAGCATTCTTCAGTAGTCTGAATCAAGCTAGCAGAGACTCCCAGATCTATCCACACTTCAAGTGCAACAAAGAGCTAGTGCAAAATTTAGATTGTACTTTATAATTTGATAGATTTCATCACACTACCAGAAACAAGCTATCAATTAACAGTTAAAATAGAAATAAAAACCTAAGTAGCACGCCAAATGCCTACCAGAAGTAAAGTGAAGGATTACTCAAAAAATTTCAAATAAATAAAGGACAAATCACCTGAAATTCTCCCGGACGAATTTCCTTCCGTTTAAATGCATATCGAGGTTTTATCTACATTTCCAATGATACGAAAGCAGGAAGAATCAAGGAACAGATGGAAAAGAAATAAAAGTACATGCCAATAGTAGCTACCAGTTTACTTTCTGTTAAATCGCAAGCTAATATGGAGGGGAAAACCTTACAGGAAGCCCTTTGTGTTCCAGGCTTTTCAATAAGCAATCAGTGAGAAATTCTCCCCCGACAGGAGATGTCGCCACAGCCTACATCAAGCGTGGATCAAAACAATTTGTAAATAGAAGGGGGAAACTTATCCAATTCCAAAATAAAAGGTTAATACATCAACAGTAGAAATGACACCGACTTTTAAAACTTGATGACCCATTAAATAACAGTAAGCCTCCCAGAGATCCAAAATACTAACTTAGCCAATTAGTATCCTGAACACTAACCAGTCCTTTTAAATCACCAAGAGAAGAAAGTCAAACCAAACATCAAACCCTGTATACGTAAGTATAGAATATCCATTGGGGTGAGAAAGGGGGTGGTGGTTTGGCGAAGGAAGGGGGGGGGGCATTTAGGTAGTATGTGGTAGTATCTGTGATCAGGAAAAGCCAATCAAAATATAGCAGGGCGAAATGCTGCCATGGGATAAAAAGTTGACTAAGAGATTCTGAACAAGGTATATGAAATTGAAAGGGTGGACAGTGACTGAAGTTTTCTTAGAAGAACTTGGCGAAGGAGGATTTATCTATGATATCAAGTTTAACAAAGATAATCACTTGATTCATTTGCTTTTCTCACAACCGAGCTCAATGACATTGACAAAGAATTTCTCTAATGTTTTCGTTATATATTGCACGTACAAGACCAACAAATACAATATGCCACTTCTGGATGTCATTGGCATGTCAAGTTTTCACACGTTCTTTTATTCTCGTCTTGTGTTTATGAAGAAGGAGGAAGAGGAAGATTACATTTGAGCATTAGAGATATTCAATAAAATTTTAGGAATTGACGCATGTCCAAAAGTAATTGTTACGGACAGGGAATTAGCATTGATGAATGTCATCTACAAGGTACTTCCAAGAACAACAAATCTCTTGTGAATATGGCATATACGAAAAAAATACTTTGTCCAAACGCTGCCATGGCATAAAAAGTTGACTAAGAGATTCTGAACAACGTATATGAAATTGAATAACCCAATAATACCTATAATATGAGTATCACCAAATACTTAACACAAAAGGAAGTACCTTCTGAAGAACATATCCATCGTGAACTGGAGCCACAGTAGTTGATCCTCCACCACTGAAACAAGCAACAATAGCAACGAATTAATACTAGATGGTGCCATATAATAAATCTGGGAAACCATAACAAGCACAAAAGATAAATATCATATTTTATAAAAGGAATCAAGGTTCTACCTGGTCTAATAAATGTATAAAAAAGAAAAATTGTTTTATAGGAACGATTCTGAAAGCAAAAATAGTGAATAGCAGTTTTCTATAATAACATAATAGTAGTACAAAAAAATTTGTCTATGGTCTGTGGAAGTTGGAAAGACCAAAAAAATTTCGTGTAAAGGAATATGAGAAAACAACCAGAGTTCTCTGAGACAGGTGATTAGAAAATACTTGAGCAGGAAGAAGCACAAATGGTCAAAATTAAGCAAAAACAGAAACATCAATAACAGGAGAGTAATAAGTAAGGCCAGTCAATTCAAAACCAAGGACCTGAAAATAATATTTTGTCAACATTAGGCTAAAGTGGCACATTTAGGAAGATACATATAAAACTTTGCAGATTTTCTAATACAGATTTTGAATTATAAATCATTGATGTTCTTTTTGGGTGACTGATTTGAACATAAGAATGAAAACAAACTTCTGATTTTAGCATCCCTCCACAAGTTTAGATTGATTTATAAATGAGAAAGATCACTCCATGCAGAATTTCTCCGCATCAATGACATTTCCCAGGAACGAAAAAGCTCTTGTAACTAATGATGCATAAGAGAGCAACTTATGGAAAACTAAAAACCGATAGTTTTCTCAGGAACTTTGCAACCAAATTAGGTTTGGAATTAAGATGAGTGTGGAGATCCATTCAGATGAACAAAGATTTCATGGTTTTATGACTCTAATAAGCACACAGGCTGCTCTTTCATTGGAGAAAGAAATTAAAAAATAAAATAACAGTAGTAAACCATCAAAAGAGCGACTGGCTGCAAGTTTATGATACCTCAACAATGAATTGCTGTGTGTCTTTTTTGAAAAAAAAAAGGAAAATTCCTCTGTTTAGCTTCAAATTGGTGGAAGTAAATATCAGGCGATTATTAATGGAAGGTTCACAAGCATATCGTAACCTTGGAAATAAATGGAACTGTGGTCAGTATAACAAGTAGCAAACACTCCTACCTATCAACGACTAAAGAGGTGGCCCGTCCGGATGCAAAAGACGTGAGGACCTAGCACCAACAGACAAGGGAATTAATTATATATATATATATATATATATATACACTTTAAAAAAAATATAGGTCACTCTGTTCCAAATTATGAAAAAATAAATTGTTAATAGTAGGCATGCAAGACAGCAATCGGGAGTGCTCACAGCATTTTTGGCCAAAAATAATGCAGGAACTTGGTATTTCTCAAACATGATCTCCGCAGACCTGTTAGACAAAAAATAACTTAGCAATCACGTTAAAACTCACAAAATATCAGCCAAAGTAAGACCAAATAAAACTACTAGGAATTACCACAGGTTAATATGAAGAACGTAACTTGTGAAGCATTTGGAATAACATATATAAAATTTTGAGTGTCAATGCTATAACATTTCCAAAACTTGATTTCATAACAGTGCCAATGTGATAACTGATAACAATCTGAAAATTAATTTGTACAATGATGTTTACTAGGAAATGTGACAAGCCATAAAAAGGCTTCCAACTCTACCCAACAATCAAGTGGAAGAAGCTTAAACTGAAACAGGACGAAGTAAACACTCTGTTTCAATCTGCTTGCAGAATATAGTAGTTCGGATTGTTGGGATGTTTCACAGCCTTTAAATATCCAGGACTTGAAAGCCAAATTTCGTTATTCACTACAATACTCTAACTTGTGTTCCATAACCGCCTCAAGCATCCATTGAACATCCTCTATCTCATCAACATCAAACCTTAATTACAAAATTGATTGTGACCAGCTACAGTGATATGTATCATCCAATTTAACGTTGATCAGCATTCAAGATAACTTCCCCAAATATTTATTGTAATAAAAAGTTAGAAATGCTTATATTGTATTATATTCTAGTCCACCTAGCTTAGAACTCTCCTCTAAAACTCATTCCCATAATTCCAACTTGTTACTCTTCCAATGAAACCATTTCTTCCAGTTAGAAGGAATCTGGCATAAAAATGAGTGCAAATGTTCATAGAAACATAGACAGCATTAAAAGTAACCACAATACGAAAAAAAACATTCAGCTTACTTTTCTCTCTGCAGTTGAGTATTAAAACATGGCTCAGCAAGTAGCATTGGATGCTCCTTTGGATCAATCAATAGGCATTTCCTGCCAGTTAAGAGGATTTTAAGATTGAAGTTTTGCGCATAACATGTTAAGTAAATTATATTCAGCATGTAGGAACAAAAGACTGTTGGAATTACACTCTTACACAAGATCATTGTAAAAGGTTGAGAAATGCAATCTAGAAAATTTTTAAAATGAAGCAGCAGCTACCTCAATGCATGGTCCCATATGTTTTCAACCATATCCCAGTCAACAACTATTCCATCCTTGATGGGTGATAATACCTGATGATATCACTTTTTTATGATTAGCGTACAAAATTATGAAGATTAAGACTGAATCTTAGAACAATAAATATAATACACTGACCTCCATGTGATCCCTTCGAAACCCCATGTCTTGTGATCCTACATAAAGTTTACGCTTACCCTTGGATTTAGAATCTAGAGCAGATCCAGAATTCTTGTCTGAATTATCAATATCATCAACTTCCATTTGGTCAATTGACCCAACATCCTGATTAAATATATTATATTTTCAGAAAAAGATAGAATGAAAATGGAAGAATTGGCAGGGCATACTTAGGTAAATTTATTCATACAAACATGTTATAAAAATTTGAAAACCCAAACTGTTAAGGCAACCCCTTTTTAAGACGATTTTCGTCAATCAACTCCTTTATACATCATCGAAGTCCCTTCTTTGGCAAAAGGTTTTGTCTGCATTATTCGACATCCTCCCCTTCATCGCTTCATTATTTGGCTTTGACATCAAACTTTTTCTTCCAATTTCAACCAAAACTATACCCATTTCAGGAAAAGAATAATTGTACAAGACAAACTTTAGTTGGTAAAATTCAGAGCAAAGGGAAACCCTGTGTTTGGGCTGCAATTTAATAAAGTTTTCCCTTTAACCCTCAAACTTACTCCTGTTCCTCCAAGTCTAACACTTTCAACTAAATCAAAGTAAAATCTCCGGTCTAAAAAGAAAAAACCTAGTCTTTGCACCACTGTTCGATCCCTTCCAAGAAAAAAAAAAAGACTTCTCAACTTTGGAAGCAAAAAACCCAGAAACACGAAACTCCGCAAGAACAATACAAAAACTTTCAAAATAAAAGAAAGAAAAAATATCAGAAAATTATTCAGAAGAAACAAAAACATGCTAAACAGAGATTTGGCCGGCTCACCGATGGAAAAACAGCCTTTGGCGCATCTTCACCGGCGTAACCGGCTTTGCAGGTATGGAAACCCAAGTCCACCACTATTGCGGACACTTCATCTGTACCAAACAACAAGAAGTAAAATCGTGCCCAATTATTCATAAATCCTTAAATAAATAAGAACCGGCGAAGAATCAACCACACTTACCACCGCCGTACATGATTTTTCCACCTTTTTCCTTTCTTTTTCTTCCGTTATAGCGAGCGCGCTTACAGTGAAGGGAGGAAGAAAGGTAAACAAGATGGGGTTTTGGAGGATTAAGCCCTAACGGTAACGAGAAAGGGTCATAAATATAAATGAATTAAATATGATAATCGACTTTAATTAATTATTAATATAAAATATGAATTATTGAAATTAAATTAAATCATCTAATTACTTCAGTTTAATCTCGATAATTATATATATATATATATGTGTGTGTGTGTGAGAGCACCGATGAGGTGTCACTCACCTATTGGATGTGATGAAATGTAGAAAAATTGCGCATCCAATAGGAGAGTGACACCTCATCGGTGCTCACATAAGTGTGCACGGTAGGAGTGTAGCNATTTATTTGGTGAAATAGTTACTTTTTTAGTTTGGTGACTTATTTAAATTTCAATCTATTTTAAATTTAGGATATATATAAAAATTTATTGGATAGCTCTACTTGTTGGATGAGCCGTGAGCGATTATTGTCTACATTTACGAAGTGGAGATTTAATAATTCAAATTATTTATGCTATCTTTATAATTTTTAAAGTTCAAATAAGTTGGTTGCGCTCGTTATTCTGATAATTAAGACGAACATGTAATATTAAGTCGTGTGATGATTGGAGGTCTCATAATAAAGTTTTCTATTATGTTAATCGATTTTACTCAAAATACACACAAAGATAATAGTTATATGTCACAAACATAGGCTTGAAATAGTGCTCAATCATAGGCCTATTTAGTCTGCAAAATGTTAAATTTTGGTGCGCTCTAGATAAATCCAAAGAGCCAATGTCGTAGTCTGCAAACCATATTGATTATCATATTAGGTAAGTATTGTGTGACAAGACTCAAATTGAGAAAGAAGATGCATGAAGAATCGAACAATTGGTCTTTTAGTAAGTGTCTGTCATATCCTACTATCTCAACTGCAATTGGGAGCCTCAAAATGTTAAAGTTTGAAGATAACACGAGATGTAACTGAAATTCACGAGTTTAGTATGGAAACCAAACATATAATTTACAGAGCATCAAGACATCGTACCAACGAAATCTAGAACCAGATATCCCAACCCGCCTTTCTCACAAGTGACCCCTACTCTTAACTTTCATCGCTTTAACCTTAGCTCGGATCTCTTCATCCATATCCATCAACTCCCAATTGACCTTCTCAATCTCCTCCGCCTCTGCAATGACACCACAATTTTTCATGTAGTCCATCATAATGTCAACCGCCATTCCATTCTCTTTAACGAATTAGAACACATTAGCTTATGAACTCATTATAACTGCGACCGACGATCAGACAGCTTCAATATATCGAGGGTACAAATTTCGCTATATAATATATCAAAATTTTCACTGATCCATTTTTTGCAGCCGTCGATTTGTGAACTTCTTCACTAAAACATACATTTTCACTCTCTCACTTAATTAGTAATTAAGCTAACTTCCACAACTTTAATTACAAGAACCAACTTATAAACTCGTTTATGAGTATTTGTTTGATCTCCAAACAACAGTCACCAAAATTTAACACCTTGAATTTGACTATCTCAACAGGAATACACAGTCTTATACTTGTGTAATCCTTACTTAAATTAATGGTTCAAGGATACAACTAGTCGTATGTTCACAACTTAATGTTATTCTGAACAACATTTGTTCCTATTCAGGTTTATCCTAATTAGCCTCATTTTTTTCATCAACCTCTTGACCAAGAACGTCAGAACTCAAGTTGTATCACATTCATCGGATCAAGGTAAGAGCGTTTAATAGTATCGAGCCCATGATCCCATAGGTATCACTAATAGTGCATGCAAGAACCTTAAGTTATTGTTAGTTAACAATACGGGCTCTCCAACTCATATATCCCGATCGAATCTGTAACAAATGGTATATCGAGAATTGCAAATGAATTTGATAACGATGTAATATATCTTGTAGTAATAATAGTGACATCATATGTGCAACTAAGAAAACACATTTATCAAAAGTACATGTCTTGCTCTGGCCAAAGACTCGTGACACTATTAACTCATCATATTATATATTATATTTTCACCCGTAGGTGAGCAGTGAATCCCGATTACAATGTATTGGCTTTTACGTATTTCAAAAATACACTCAACCTCGTCGCTTGATGACCTCAATGGAGTCGGTAAACAGATTAAAGTGTATGTTAATACGTGGAAACTCCACGTATTCACGAGTCAAATGACTAATGATGTACGACCATAACCACGAGCTATTACACTCAATAAGTGATAACCACTTAGAAAGTTCGAGGGAGGATTGTTTAGTGCATCATCAAACGATCACTCATCTATATTAATGAACATCTTCATGCACTTACCGATGAAACATGATGTTTACATCACATATGTTATTCTCAAGTTCAAGCGACTTTTATCTTTATTTTAGGAAGCTGAATCGACTAAGAACCTGTTTAGATTATATGATACTCTTCATTGTGGTTTTCATGATCTTATGTTGAGAGACATACTTTATGGTACCTTTAGTATATTCACAGACTTTATATATACAACTTGCATGAGTATACAAATAAAGTAAAACAAATATTGTTATGTAAGTCTACAAATAAAGTAAAACAAAGATTGTTTTTACATAATATACAATAAAGCTCAAACCACGAGTTGGTTCGTTAGACACATACTCTAACAAGTTATTCACGAGTTACTCGTGAATAGTTTGAGTCACTTACTAACATGTAATCTTGGCTTTGTAAAGAAAAAGACAAATAGCAAATGAGGTATCAAAACTTGTTACGGATTCCAAGCTAGAACTAGAGTTAATTTTCTGAAATTCACCTATCTGTTACAAGAGTTGTTTCCCTTCCATGGAGAAAAGCTTGTGGTTTTCACTGATTGTATATGAATGCTTAGGTTGAGTGCATACAATCTCCTGCACAGGCTGTTCAACCTTAACCTCCCTGAATAAACATGCTCTGTACATTTATCATCTTAACCCACGTAAAGAGTTTTGATCATAAACCAAAAATGGCATTAATTAGTATAAAAGCCTATGTATCAGTCTGCCGAATGAGATTGAGCAACAAGTAATGTTTTCGAATCCATTCAGACACTCAAAGTAAAATATTCAATTTGGATGGAAATTGAACAGTACAGTATGTCACTTGACTTCATAAAAGATTAAAAGGAGATCAAATCTTGAAAGCTTATGCTCAATGGTTATAGGATGCTTTCAAGACACCGTATCAACAAAATCTTGAACCAGACGTTGCAAGAAATCCTGGGATGACCCGCCTTTCTCATAAACGACCCGACTCTTATCCTTCATTGCTGCAACCTTGGCTCGAATTTTGTTGTCCAGATCCATCAGCTCCCGAATCGCCATCTCGATCTTCTCCGCCCCTACGATGATACCACAGTTTTTCTTATAGTCCATCTTAATCTCAACTGCCATCCCAAACTCTTTAACGAATTGAAATGCATTAGCTTGCTGCTCTGCAAAAAGTGGCCACGCTGCCAGCGGCACCCCGCACCAAATACTTTCTAAAGTCGAGTTCCATCCACAATGCGAAACGAAGCCTCCCACGGAACGATGGGATAGTACGGCCATTTGCGGTGCCCACCCGATCATTTTCCCGACTCCCGACGTGCGCTGCAGGAATCCCTCTGGCAGTACTTCCTTATGGTCTTCGTACTCCCCGACCATCTCAAATTTTCCCTCTAGAGGAGGCTTCCTAAGGGACCATAAAAATCGGTGTCCACTCTTTTCAAGAGCTACGGCAATCTCCTTCACTTGTTCTCTATCGAAGGAACCATTGGTGCCGAAGCAAAGATAAACAACGGAAGAATCTGGTTGCTGGTCCAGCCATTCGAGGATCTCGCCCTGCCCTTCCCTCTGTTCAGCACCACTTGCTTCCTGAATTATGGGCCCGATAGGGTAAATGTTTGGGACGCTTTCATCAGCCAAAAGAGACTTCACCGCGTGGGATTCCAATTCAAGGAACGTGTTTATCACAATCCCTTTGCAGTCCCGAAACCTCTTGAAATTGTTCAACAACCCGCCGTCTTTTTCAAGTACAGAAGAAGGTAAGACACTCGCTGGGTAAGGGTTAGCGTAAGTCGAAATCGATACCTCAGAATCCAAACCCTCGTACTGTGCTGCCACGTATTCCGGCCCAAATTCGTCGCTAATTCGCTGGAAATGAAGCATAAGACCCAGCACAGCGGCGCTGCAAGTGAAGCAAATATAACTCGGGACCCGAAACTCATCCGCCACCTGCATCATGGTGGTGCAGAACATGTCCAGCACAAACCCAGCAATCCTTCTCGTCGGGTTCTCCATCATCTCCGCCACCGCATCCCTGACAGCTTTCTTCTGGCTTTCAATGAACCGGAGCATCAGGTTTTTGGGAGATTTAATCAACTCCGGGTCTATGGATTCATCATGGGGGACGATTCGTACGAACCGTACGCGAGAGTGGCTCGAATTCCTTGTTAAAGAATCGATCTTGGTGTCAATCGGTGCCTTCAAGATGAGGATAGTAACTGAAATGCGTCCATCTGTATCAGTCAAGAGCTTTGCCAGCTTCACCAAAGCTGCAAGATGGCTCGGGGCGGGGAAAGGCATGAATACCAATTCTACTGTTTTTTCCGCCATTTTTTGTTCTCTCTAGATTAATTCAAGAATTCAGGAAGGATGCATGCATCGGAATTATATATNGATGCGATCAGAATAATTTAAAAATGTTACACGCGGCTCGCCTGGAAAGAGCAAACAGACAGATCTTCTGGAATGCGGCTTATGTCATTGCTTCCGTAACATGAAAGCAAAAAATATATATAATTATATTCAAATTTACGAAAAATAATCTTTTTAATAACAAAATTAACTTTTAATTTCAAATAATATATATTTTATTTTGCATGTGCTCCATACACTAATAGTTCAGTGCTAATTGGTGAAGTCTTTAGTTCAAGCAAAGATAATAAAAGCCCGCAAAAGGAAGCTAATTGGTTCCTGTCATTTTACTGCCGCCAATGGTGATTAATTTTAATTCAGTTTTTTAATTACGCTCAATAATATAATTTATTCTAACCTAGTACATTATATGTTCAAATATCTCACATTATTTAAAAAAAAAAAGGTTATTACAATTTATATATATACTATCAGAATTATATAGTAGAACTTAGATGTTAAAATGATTTTATACATGTTTGTAAAAATTGAGCCAAATATTTCTTAGACAAAAACTTGTAAAAATTGAGCCAAATATTTCTTAGACAAAAACTTGTGTGAGATGGTATCACGGGTCGTATTTTGGGAGATAGATCTCTTATTTGGGTCATCCGTGAAAAAGTATTACTTTTTATGTTAAGAATATTACTTTTTATTGTGAATATCGGTAAGGTTGATATTTCTCACAGATAAAGATTCGTGAGACCGTTGTGATAAGACCTACTTATTTTTTAGATGACTAGTATTTAACTCGTACGAAATATTATTTTATGTAATTAATGATTAAAATTAATAAGAATCAGTATTTAAATAATTATTTATAATTATTGATATAATATAATGGATATATTTAATTATTAAATAAATTTATAAAAAATTATTATATCAAAATATTCATGTAATTTGATGAATATTTTGATATAACACTTGAACAAAGATAACAATATTTTTCGTTAAATTAACTTATTTATCTTGGTTAAATGAAATTATTATTAATAAAAAAATATTTAAAAACTCATAAATTTTTTTGTTTATCAAAATTTTAAATAATAAATAAACATTTTTCAATTTTTTGTCATTTATTAGATGAATAAATTTTGATTAAAAATGTAATTATGTGTTTTTGAATGAGTTATCTCACGAGTGATATATAACATTACACTCATTTTTTAATTTTTATTCTGATAGAAAATTGATTGTTTGAACGTGTCGTAGAAATCAGATTGAATTATTTATATAATTTACAATAACAACAAAATATATCATAGCAACATAAAAAAAAAATATATCAAATTAAATGAATTGATATAATAAATGCAAAAATTTAAAAATAATTTATGTTTTGAAAGCTTTTCAATTGTAAGTGTTACACACATATTATGAGCCTCATGATTCATTTATTGGGAGATGAAGTTGACGTGATCTACTTGATAGTTGAACATGGTCCCTGACAAAATCAACACTGGGACGAAAGCTTTGGCTCCAACTACGAAGGGGGAGAGAGTTCCGCAGAACTAGTGTAAGATCATTTCCCAGTTTTTTGCTAAAACTAAAACCCAAACAAATTTTGTTTTGGTAAAAAAAAATAAGAAAAGTTATTTTATTATTAATATTTGACAAATCGAAGAATAAGAGGGATGGAAAGGTGGGGAAATGGGAAGACATCTACAGTCGTGGCTAAGTTTTGGTCAAATAATTATTTGGGAAATTAATGGATAAATTAGAACACAAGTTAAGTTTTGCTAAGTTGACACTTTTCTCTTATTTTTTTGGTTTATATATATTTTAATGTGTGTAATATATGTTTTATTTTTATCACGTGAACTATGTAGAAGAATAATGATGTCAAATAAGAAATATCTGATGAACTTAATGGTATCTGAAAAAAAATACAAAAAAATATCTATATTACTTGGTGAAAACTATATTTTTAACTAAAGTATTTTAAAAATCCGAATGTGTTTGATTTTTTTTTTTAAAAAAATATAACATATAAAAATAAAACTCTGTATATAAAAAAATAAAATTCTAAAAATAAGTTTTTTTTTATAAAAAAAAGTAAGAAATTAAGTCACTTGTTTTCTGTAATTATAATTTTTTCATTCCGTTAACTAAAATGATCTCTGTACTTGTTTCATTATTATCCTCAATTATTATCAAATATATTTTGGCTCACATTTTTTCCCATTCGTTTTAGAATTTGTTTTGTTCCTCTTGTTAGCATAATAAATTAATTAAAATTATATTATATTAGATTTAAAAATGTATAATAAATTTAATAAAATAGACGATGCTAATAATATATTTAAGTGTCAGAAATATTCCCAATTACATCGTTGATAAAAAGATCAATAGCCATATAAGATGATCCACCTTCCATCAAAGCCATCCTGCTAATCTTCTGCATCTCCTTCACCTTCTGCCTCACTCCGCCGCCGCCATCCTCTGCCATCAGCCGCCTTATCGCTGCTTCTATTTCCTCCGCCGTCACTATTTCCTGCTCATCACCTTCTTCTGCATTAAATTTTTTGTGATAGTCTATTCTGACCTCCACCGCCAGCCCCAATTCCTTGACCAATTCGAAAGCATTCAGCTGCTGCTCTGCGTACAACGGAAACGTCGCCACCGGCACTCCACACCACAAGCTCTCCAGAGTTGAATTCCAACCGCAGTGGGAAACGAAGCCCCCCACCGCGGGATGGGACAACACTGCCACCTGCGGCGCCCACCCGATCACTTTCCCTACTCCTTCAGTTCTTTCCAAGAACCCTTCCGGAAGCACTTCTTGAAAACCTTCGTACTCGGTTGGGAACTGCGACGCTCCCTTTGGCCCCGGCTTCCTCATGGACCATAGAAAACGGTGCTCGCTTCTCTCTAGCGCTAACGCAATTTCCTTCAACTGAGTTTCCTCGAAACTCCCCATGCTCCCAAAACACAAGAACACAACAGATGAATCGGGTTGATTACCAAGCCATTTCATGACTTCATCATGGTTTTCGGCAGATTGGCTGCTACTTCCGTGGCTGTCTGTTTGATTACTCAAATTCAGAATCGGTCCAACGGGATAAACTTTCGGGATCTTACAGTCTGATAGAGAGTCAATAGCATACGGTTCAAGCTCGTAAAATGTATTGATCAATATTCCTTTAGCCTCTTTAAATTTATTGAAGCAAGTGAGGAAAATATTGGCCATGGGATTATCGGTTGATAACATATAAGGGAACACTTTCTTCGGAACCGGTATCGAAATACAGGGGATGGATAACTCTCCGACGGAGTTTATGAACTGCCAGGGTTCTTGACCTTGCTCGAATTTAAGCGAAACCAGTTCAGAGAAAACACCCAAACAGCACGCACCTGAGGTGTAAAAAACGTAAGACGGCAGACCGAATTCATCCGCAACGTCGACGAAATTCGTGCAGAACATGTCCAGAACCAATCCAGCCAACCGAGGAGCGCCCTCTCCGGATGTTTCAACGTTCACCAAACCACTCACGATTTCTCTTATATGAGTCTTTTGGCCGTCAATGAAATTGAAGATCCCGCCGGGTTTAGAAGAGGGGTCAAATCCTTGATTAGGGAGGTTCTTGAAGCACAAACGGGACGTGGGATTGGAATGTGACGATGATACTCCGGTGATGTAGTTATCGACGTTACGATCAATGGGAAGCTTCATGATGAGAACGATGATGGAGACCCGGTGGTCTCTTTCAAGGAGGAGCTTGGCCATCTCTACGGTTGAGGCGAGGTGGCTCAGCCCCGGTGAGGGGATGAATATTAGCTGTATTTTCTGCATTTGAATTACGGAGGAGGATGTGTTTCGAGTGGTCTGAATTGGTGGTACTAATAATGAATATATAAAAGGAAAGGATAAGGCGAATATTCAAGGGCTTGTTTGGTTTCGAAATTATGTTTCAATAAATTTTTCAAGTATATTGAAAGTTAAAAACTAATATGTCTGATTGGAAAACAATTGAATTCAATTTGTATACTATTAAAAAAATATTATTATTATTAATATATTCATCTACTATATTAAATACTTGATAACAAATATAAATTCGTAATTAAATTTTAAATCTCTTCAATTTCATTCTTAAAATTCAAATTTGATTATGTCTTTTCATTTAATTTCGGTTATATTTTTGACTTTTGTATTACCTTCATACATTTAATTCTCACTACTCTCTATCATATTAAATAAAATATAAATTTTTATATAATTTTACGTTTTCCAACTTTTTAAAAGAGTGTCGTCTTGAATTTTGCCATATTTGATTGTCCGTAAATTTATATTACTATCATGTATATTAATTAAAAATTCAATATAAATAATTTTTAGCATTCTCTAAAAAATAATTAAATTTTTTAATCAAAATTTATTCATTTAATAAATTACAAGATTTTTGTTTTTTTCAAAAAATTTATTTATTTTTTAAAATTATGATAGACAAAATAATATAGATTTTTAAATATATTTTATATTTTTTTATTAACAACAACTTCAATCAATCAAAATATATTAAAAAAAAAATCAATTTAAAGAGGTGTGACGGAGAGAAATAAGGACTCCTCTTAAATAATCATTTTAAAATAATATAGATTTTTAAATATATATTCCATTTACGAGTTATTTTATATTAAGAGGAGTCGTCCATTTTGGAAGCATCCGTGGAAGAATTAGTGTTATCAATTCACCATCAGAACTAATTATAACTTTCTTTTATTTGTATTTTTGTACAAATATAATATTTTGTAATTTCGGAAACTCCTTCTATGTATATATATACGTATGATTCAATAGAAAATGTTATCTTTTTCCTCCAACATTTCTCAGAGTTGAATAAATCTTTGTACTCATTGAAATTGCAAAGTCCAAATATTTATGAACATTTCACCAAATTTTGTTGGATAATCCAATAACAATATACCAAAACTAAAAGTAAAAAGTATAATGACACATATTTTTAAAATGGCTTTGCCACTCATCCAATTTCACAACACGCCAATGTATCGAATCCATTCACCGTATCTGTGTTCACAATTGAGGTGACACTCATATATTGAATTTATATTTTTATACGTTTCATCATATCCAATAGACGAGTCATCTCAGCAATAGGCACGATAAGTGAGCAATATATCAAATCCGCTACTCAAGATTAATATTCTATTCGTTGCAACATTCAAAAATCAAAACTCAAGCAATTCCCATGAAATTCAAATGCTACTCTAGTACTATTGTATTAATTCACTGATCATATATTAAAAGTTCGAATGCCTTTGTCTTTAATCCTCCATTATGATTGTATAATAATAAACTATAACACGCACATCAGATTTTGATTGGTCACACGAAACCGTAGGAAAATTGCTTTCAAGATTTATGAGTTTTGTACAAGTCTGATCTGGAATACATCATTGATCGGGCCGAGGTGAATAAATTATGATTTTCAAAAAAGTTATGGACCAATGAATCTTCGCTGTCACTTGTGGGATTTATATATATCCTGCATGTGTTTGCAGTGAAGAAATTGAAAGAAATAAAGATTCTTGAATTGGCGGGCCTACGCCAACTTCATTTTCATTCAAATCATGTTTCAACTTGTCTCTGCAAAAGAAGAGCACGTCCATAATCAGATAGTGTATGTAGGTATAGAAACTGAGAGATTGTTGCTTCACCCTTAATCTTCTACGACCATCCGGTACTACTCCGATCCGGCTTCGAATCCTCGATTCGGTGATCGAGAGACGCTGTTGTTTCTTACCATATGTTGTAATAAGAAGAAATATACGGATCAGTCATATTGCTACAACACCAAGCATGATCGATTTCCTTGTGTTAGCTAGAGTGCTGTAAATTTCTGTCACGTCGTGTAGGCTATGGACCTCACATAAAAAAATAATACAGACACATACATATATTTGTGAAAACAATTAGAGTACCGGCGCCAACACGCATGTGCATCTCGTCGCGTGCACCTTTATATCATTCTAAACCTTATCCCCACCTAGCTTTTACACCAACCTTTTATTTTGATTTTTTTTTTTAAAATTTGATATATAATAAGTTGACGAAGAATATAATAAATACGAAAAAAACATATGTTATTGATAATAATGCTATTATATATTATTATTCGAGGAGTTTACTCAACCAAAATGAACATTACAATAAATAATACATTTTCTTATATGTTCTATACAAGGCAACTCGTCGAACCTTAATTTGATTCACTACGACAGCAACAAAAGAAGGAAATACTAAAAAATTGGAAAATAATGATTAAAAAAAAAGGATTGTGTGAGTTTTTGTTTGCAAATTAAGGTATCGATCAATCTAAAGAAGAGGAGGTCCGATTATGAGAGGCTGCACATTGGTAAGCAGGCCTGGATAGCTGGTACCCGGCGCTGGCCGGGCATGCTGCCATCCCCAATGGCGGCGCCGCCATGCAGTTATAAGATATGCAGACCGCGGTTGTTTCCGGCAGCACGTAGCCCTCCTCTATCGGGAATCCCGTTATGTAATTATGTTGCAGATATAGTGTTTTCATGGTTCCAGCCTTTACGCTCTGCACGTATTCCTCGGGAACTTGCCCGTTTAACCGATTATTGTTCAGGAAAAGGGTCTCGACTCCAATTAAAGCCGGAGTTATTTCACCTGTCAAGAAATTGTGACTCAGGTCCACGGTGGACCCTGCCCCATAACTCCACGGCGGAGATTGTGGGACCCCGCCTGACAAATTGTTCCGTTGGAGGAGCATTGATGTGATACAAGGTCGAAACAGGTAAGTTGGGATGGCCCCACTGAATCGGTTCATGCTCAAATCCAAGTATGCTAACTCGGAGAGCGATTCCAGGCCGTTAATCGGGCCCCATATGTGGTTATTCGACACCGACAGGTAGCGGAGACCAGACGGCATTTGCTCCGGCAACGTCCCGGTTAAGTAGTTGTTGCTGAGATCCAGATGAAGGAGCTGATCCCAGAAGCTGGAAGGCAGATTTCCGAGAAGTTTATTGTTGGATAAAATCAGAACCTTCAATTGATTCAAACCAGGCACGGCGGGCGGGATACGACCTGAGAGCTGATTGTGGCTGAGATCTAGGGTGTGAAGATTCGGCAGGTTGAAAATGGCGGCTGGAATATCTTCAGTTAAGCGGTTGCAAGTAAGAGAGATGACTCTAAGGTTGTGGAGGGAACCAAGACGAAAAGGGATGGGTCCCGTGACAATGCCGGAGAAGAGAATCAATTGATTAAGCTCGGTGAGCTTGGCAATGGCGGGGGAAAGCGTTCCTGCTAGCCCAGGTGAGTCAGAGAGGCCTGTGCCAAGAGAAAGAATCGTAACTCTAGAGGAGAAACAAGTGACTCCGGCGAAGGAGGTGCAAGGGTCGGCGGCGGAAAAGTCCCAACTGGAGAAGAACCGTGTGGCGGCGGCGGAAGGAATTTCGGTTAGGCTGTTCCTGATTTCACGCAATGCAGCTAAATCAGATTTGCTGATGGAAAGCGATGATGCTGATGTGAAAAAGGAGAAGATAACAAGTGGAAGAAACAAAAGAAAGCTTCCTTTTGCCATATTCTTTTTTGGGTTATTTTTGTGGCGGAAGTTGGTGTTTTTATCTGTGTTGTATTCAGTGTTGCATACTAAGAAAGAGTATCGGACATGAATGGCAGAGGATAGAGGGGTCAACTTGGTAATAAAATGCGATTTAATATATATTATATTGCTAAAAGTGAATGGTGATGGTGAGATTTATTGTACATATTGGGCTCATTTATAGTGAACATTCAAGATTTGAATTTCAACTATAATTATTTGAATTTAGACTATCGGAATCCGTGTACATTAATATCAAATTATAACTTCTTTTTCCGATTCAACGTATTTAAAACTCATCTTACACAAGATTTAAAATTTCGAATTTAGGTGTCTTTTTATACCAGATATGAGTTACTTGAGAGGTTTTAACAAGATGCAGATGGTGCAAGATGTATGAATCGGAAAATATTAGTAATTCACGGTTTTATCCAAGAGTTTTATTTTATTTTTTCAGAAGATACATATAATAAAATATTTGTATCATCTAACTCTCGAATCTTGGCTTAATTTCTGATATACGTTGTTAACTCGTGGTATGCGGGATCCACTTTCTTGAAAGCAATCAATAGCGTGTCGCCACCCAAACCAAGCCACCTCCTACCTTTCTCCGTAAACACTCCCACATCCTCACATATATCGACCACCCTAGGACAGTACACAATCTTGTAGTAACCCTCTCCACTCCCGACGTTCCTCTCTATCTTAAACCAGTTCTCCGCCCCAGGCCCACCCAGCTCCCCGTTGCTCCTCACATATCGCCGCCCTGTAAACGGGTCCACGCTTCCGAGTCGCCACACCGTAGACTGCACGCAGACTGTGGCTGCGAGGAACGCTAGGTTTACGTCGGCGGACAATTTTATTGCTTGCTTCCGGTCAGCAGGGAAAATTTCCACTGAGAGCCCGACGGAGCTGTTGTTAGTCTCTTGCATGACGTTGTGTGGACAGGGGTAGCGGCGGTCCCTGGCGGAGAGGGAGAGCCCGCCGCCGGTGCCGGAGAATATGTGGTACTTCGTATGCGTTTGGAGCTCGTTGCCCTCCAAATCTTGGATGGAATTCTCCGTAGGTTGACAAAATGTTGGGCAAGAAAAATAGGGTAGTTTGAGAAGGAAAATTTCGATGAGTATAATTATGGTGAGTTTTCTTTTAATTTCCATGTTTGTGTAATCCAATGATAATTTTGTAGTACTTATAGCTAGGATTATATAGTATTAATCTCTTAAGGGTTGCATTAGTTACATAATTTCAAAAATAAACTATATAGTTAAATCGAACCAGAAGATATTATAAACTAAGTTTTATTTTATTGTTATTTCAACTAATCTCGTCTACACGTGTTGCGTGCATGTCGGACGATATTTTTTACATAAATATTTTTTAAAAAAGGTCAAAATTTTAAAATAATCTAATAAGTTTTTAGATTTTTTTACATAAATTTAATTTTTCATAAAAAAAATAAGAGGGGAAAAAAGTTTTTTGGGATTCTAAAATTACATAAAAACAGTATTTTGTTTCAATTATGGCTCAAATATTATANAGAAAATGTTATATGTACAAATTAAATTACAAAATATATTTGAAATTATAAAATTATAGGTAGGTTCCTTATTTTTCGCAAGAATGTTTTCTTGCTTTTGTCTCATTTGCACGTGCAGCTTTGAACCGGTCATATTACGAATTCTTATTTGATTTTTCCCCAATCTTATGATTCCAAGATCAAGATGGAAAAGGACTATGATTTAATTGCGGTTTAATCATATTTGATAATCCTATTTAAAGATTTACATATAATTAAATTGAATGTCAAATCAATGATCAACATAAATGAATTGTTTGGTATCATGGAATATACTCTTAGTTGTCTTCTATTCACTCGAGAAGTTGGGTCCAGGTATTTGGACATACTTCTATTTAGTTTTGTATTTTTTATTTAAGAAGTAAAATAGCGATATATAACTTTTATATATTTGTTTTTCACGACTTTGGTTATCTATTTTGTCAAAATCTTAGTTTGTTATTTTTGTTTTATATCTATAATTTTAGAATTTTTCGCGATGTAGTGCTGGTTTGACATTTATGTGGTGCCTACTTGGTTCCGATGTGAAGCTGAGGTATAAATGTCACATTAATACTTAAAAAAATGACTAAATTTGTCCAAAATCGAGATATATATGATTAAAACTGAAATTTGATAACATAAAATCATAAAACAACAAACATATATGAACAAAAAACTAGTTTTTATCTAATAAATATAGTGAATTGATTAAAATGATATAGCTTTTTTTTGAAAAGGAATTGAGGTCTTTTATGATAAGATTATATGATTGTATATCAGTGAGATGAGTCAATCTGATCAATGTTTATTATGAAAATTAAATTATTTGGAATAAAAAAGTAATATATTTTCATTAGTTAAGTTGAGACGAGTCGAAAATTTGTCTCACAAAAAAATTTTATGGCAAAGAAAAAATGTAGAATGAACTTAGCATCATTACTTCTTGAGATAAAAGTCACGATAGATTAGATTTTAGTAGTACCAATTAAATTCTACAAATTCCACCTCTCCAGCCAACAAATATAATGGTACAATAAAATGGCAAGTTTTCCTTACGGTTTAGAAAAAAAATTGTACTTTTGGTTTTGTGTATTTTTTTATTTCCGAATGTAGTTTTCTATATTATCAAATTTCTTTATTAGTAATTTATCTTTGTTTTTTTAATAATTTTGATTCATTTTCTTCGACGTGACATTGACCGAGAGTTTTCGGCCAGCCACCACTTGTCACCCTCAACAAACACACCCACATCCTCACATAGACCACTCCCACACTTAGTCTTACACACACTTGGGTCCGCCGGGAAGAACTTGACCGGAAACCCCGAACGTCGTCTTTTATCGGGTTCTTGCATGACGTTTTGTTCGCAGTGTTGGAGGGATTGTTCCGAGGATAGGAAGATGCCTCCACCCTCGAAGCCGGGGGCGGGGGGATATCTTGTACATCACGTTCGGTAGGACTTCGCGACCATCGGTATCTAGCACGGTAGTGTTTGAGGGTTCACCAAATGTTGGCAAGTTAGATAGAGTAATTTAAGATGGAAAATCTCAATATAAAGAGAAATGGTGAGATTTCTTTTGATTGCCATCTTTGTATGAAATTCGATTGGAGCATGTTGTTTCATGGTGGCACACTTATTTATAATATAATTGGCACCAAATATTAAGGAAATATAGATTTTGCTATATTATATGTGGTTAACATGTAATATTATAACCCCTTGTCAAAACAAAAAAAAACATGTAATATTATATATTAGATTATCACTTTGCAGTTGTTTTTAGACGAGGAAAATGTTACATGTATAGATATGGTTACAAATTGATTTACAAAATATATTTGAGATGACAAAATTATAATTGCATTTCATTTGAAAATCTCTTTCAAAATTACATTTAGAATAGTTTTATCAGTTAAAATATATTTTGTAACCTTATTTATAACCCCATTGTAGATAGACAATATAAGCTAAACTAAATTATCTGTTACAAAAATATTAGATAGAATCATACCATCAAAATCTAATGGGATTTGTTTTGTTATTGAAGAAATAACATTTCTGACAAATTATTCCTCACTTTTATGGGATAATGTTTCTTTTTTGTCTTTTAATAAACTAGGAAAAGACATTTTGTCGTTTTAATTTATATGTCATCATACAGAGAGGCTTTATAAATTGTACATAAAATCTTTAGATATTATATACACACACACACATACTAGAGATTTATCTCTACTTCCATGAAATAGAATAACTGATTACCATCATACCACGGGCTTCTTCATAATACATGTTATTGTCACATTTTAAATTAATATAGATTTATCAATGTGAAAATGGGAAGTGGCAAGGAATATCCACATTTTAAATTATTATTATTATTATTATTTTAAATAAAAATTAAAACCATTCATGTTTAGAATAAAAAATTAAATTGGCATTTGAAATATTGTTAAATAACTAAATTGACGCGTGAATTATGATAATGACTTAATTGATATATAAAAATGAATTTTTTTTTCGATTTTGGTCATTTATATTAACAAATTTCAGACTCTTAGTTCATTATTTTTACGCAATTTTAGTTTTTTTTTTACTAAGATTGAAAATTGATAACATAAATGATCAAAATCGCAAATAAATAAATATAAATGAGCAAATTGCAAATTTTTCTAAAATAAAATAGTGGTGCTTATTAGTTCGTGATGGAAATACAATGAATCGGTTTTGCATGATTATCATTTATCCAGTACTCATAAATGCTACATTATAAAGAGACCAAATTAAAAATGGTAAACCGGGTCGTCCTTTATTTATTAATAAATACTAGCAATTCACATACGTTAATATTCACTTTTATAATTTTCAATCTAATTAATAATTTTAAAAAAAAATTAATTATTAATTATGCTTAACATTAAAATTCATATATTCTACATTTTATACATTGAAAATAATCGATAAGAATATACTATAATAGATTTTTAGGATAATTTTTTTATGGATGATTAAATGGAATAAATTTAATTATCGTATAATAACTGGTTTATATATATAGACGAGAGTTCTTTTTAATCGAAAGTACACAATTTCTTGAAAACATAATAATAAAAAGGGGTCACCATTTTATGGAGAAACTTAATTTCCTTCATGCTATATACATCATATATGGCATACACAACACAAACAACACGATCGACTTGACGACGTCGTATGATCTTCCGTCCGTCACGATGGTCTTGATGATGTAAATTACATATGGTGGCATCTGCATCCATGGCATTTAAATGAAGTTAACATTATCCATCGCGTGCATTGGCATGATCAAAATAGTTCGACTCGAGTTTCGAAAATGGTTCGACTCGAGTTTGATAGTTTAAACTAGCATTCACATATTGAAAATATTATAAGTCCCTTTAAGAAATCCATGTTACTGTTTCTTAGTTGAGATTAGAGAACGAAATGGGGTGTGCATGGAATATAATTCAGTGCTTATTTAACTTATTCCAACCTTCATTTAGGCGGAGCATTGGAAGCCGGGGGGTGGAGTTTTTCCGCAGTCAACGAGAACTTCAAGTGCAATGGGGAGAATTATGTTGATGTTGAGAAGCTTTGCTTTGATAGTGGTGCAAAGGCAGAGTGCTGCATCCGCGTCCGCCAGCCCTTCTAACACAGGACAGCAAGTGTCCTTGGCACTAGTACCAATTATAAGATGCCCGAGGCTACCAAACAAATCGACACATGCACTAAGTTTCAAAGTGTTAATGGGGCATGTTTCCTTTCGTTTCCGAGGTGGTGGGGGTGGGCATGGAGTCTCGATTGGTGGTTTAGGCACTATTGGTGGTTCAGGTTTGATTGGAGGGTATACAATGGGAGGAGGTTTGGGTATGTAAGGGGGGGGATTCGGCAAGTAGGGTGGTGGATTCGGAGGAGGCTTGGGTATGTGAGGTGGCGGATTTGGCACGTAGGGTGGCGGTGGCTTGATGACGGGCGGATTTGGCCGGAAGGTAGGTGGTTTTACATAGGGAGGGTGTTTCGGTGGGAGGTATGGACAAGTTGGGCATGCTAGAGAAATCAGCAGTGTCCCCGAGTTGAGGAGAAAGATTAGCACTTGTACAATGCTATGCTTGGCCATTGTTGGAGTTCACTAGCAGCTATATTGAGTGTCGGGGGTTTCTCCATGCTACTTATAGGCAAACAAAGCCGCGTCGGAATTATTAAAATTTAATTTGGAAAAATTATTACTATTTGCCATCCTTGAAGTTCGGGCAAATGGGTTAAATTGTGAAGGAGAGGGAATTGAGACAATGAGCTATGATCTGGTTTATGAAAGAAGAAAACAATGTGCTGTCTTTGTTTGGAAGAGGCTCCATTTCTTGGTACATACAACCTTATGGACCACACAACTCCACCAAGTGTGTCTATTTTTTTGTTGCATGTACTTCAATTAATGGATTTTAAACTACTCGATTTGTCTGGATGGATAAAATTCAAGTTATGCGCGCAAGTTCAATAATAATTGTGGTAGATTTCATATATACACTAATGGGGTGTCATTTGAAATTCATTCGTAAAATATTTCTTAAATCCAAACTGTCCTTCCAAATCAAATCCAAGCATATTAGATGAAAAAAATATAAATTTGGACCGTGTGAAGTTGAAGTTCTACATATTTTAAAATCCGAGTTCGTGGTAGCTAGCATTCGTTTTAGTATTGTTCTCCTAAATCATGATCTCAAATAAAAGAAACTAAAATGAAACTCGTGACCATTGTACTATGCACGCGCTCATGCATTCTATACAAAATTTATGTTGAATCAATCATGGTTAGGATATAAATAAATCAAGTCGCTCGCGAACTACTCATAGTTTAGTTCGATTAAAAAAACTCGTTCGATATCGTTCTTTAAAGCTTATCGATATTGGGGTGTAAGCGAGCTTCTTCATATTTGGGCTTAAAGATATTTGGGCGTAAGCGAGCTTGTTCAAACTAGTCGAGATCAAGCTTTTCAAATTATCATATCTTAGTTGATTTTTTCGGTTAAAAATGCTCGAGAATATGAAGAGCCAAAAGTCTTCAACTAACTCAAGAATGTGGAGAGCCAAAAGACACTCTCACATTAATGAGAAATAATTTTTATTCAAACTCTAAATTTGATTGAAATTTCCAATAATAACGAGTCGAGCTCGAGCTATTCGCGAGTTTAATAATTTTAAAACGAAACGAGCTTGAGCTTACTGATAAAAACTCGAATCGAGCTCGAACCTATATATACTTTAAAGGAGCGAAATTAGAGCTCGAGACTGTTCGAGTCAGTTCGACTGGACTCATTTACATTCTTAACCATGATTGTATATCATTTTCATATCGTAGAACCAAAGATATTTATATCATACATAACCAATAATAATATTTCCTCTAAAATTTTAACATTATCTACCTACTTTAAATCATTATACTATATTATATTTCAATGTAATCAATGGCTACATTCACCCGACTAGAATCATTAATGTAACATAATATAACAACTGTACATTGCCGTGTCGAGGCATCCAAAAAATCAGTGGAATTAATACTAAAATATTATTGTCCATAATTTCTTCTTCAAAATTTGTATTGATTATTTGACTTGAAGGAAGACCACATATGAGTGAGGATATATGTATCACTTGCGTTAGGTTCCAAAAACAGTGGGCCAAAATGATGGCCGATTTTGTTTAAATTTTCAAACTTCTCATAAGAATGGAATCAGGAAAACGCGATCGGATTTTGTTAACGTATTGCGACAATTTGATTATGCGAACCGACATATAGAGATATTAAAACGAGACAGCTATATAAAATAGATGTGTTTTGTTGACAATTTCTCAATCCACCAAATTACACATAAAATTAGTTAGGATCGTCAGATAAAATAAGTGGATTGAGTTGATAATTTTCAAAAACAAGATGGATTATGACAGATTACGAATTGACCTGCTTCGTACCCCATTTTTACCATATTCTTACATTTAAGTAAAATAGCCATTTGAGGTTTATAACTTGCAATTTCCATGACAAAATTTTCGTATAAATATAGTAGATTTTTTTTTTTTTGAAAAAAATAGTTAGCCTAGGATGTTTTCATAATTTACCATAAAATAAGGTTTAACCTGAAAGGTTTGGGACCTATTTTGTGTAACAGTTAATTGAGTAAAATCAAAGGTAACAGTAAATTTGTGTTTTATTAGAATTAATCGTTGTGCGAAATGTTACAACATTTCAGACAACATGCAGCGAAATTTAAAAGTTTATAACACAAATTAACTTTAAATAAATAGATAAGCCAGACTAAATTTTGCACAAGTATGGCAAAACAATAACTAGAAAACTAACGAGTTTACACGAAAATCAATCACTAGTAATCTTAATAAAAAATCATCTCAACACATTGAGAAAAATAAAATACTTTCTTAAACAAAGAACTCTAAAACGTAATCAAGAAAGCAAAACGTGATGCCAAAAACTGGAGTAACAAAACACGATCTTCAGCCAACATTTGCACGCGTGTTGTCTGCAGATGTCTCCAATAATCACGGCAACACGTGGATTCGTCATTCTTCGATCAGCAGCAACCTTGTAGATTATATTCTCTAGAGCTTATTCCGTGCAAAGGTGCAATAATATGTATAAGCTTCTGCGTCAAAACTCCACTTATGCATGAGATGAATCTCCTTATTTATAGCCTTATGGTTTATCAACAAGGAAACCTACATAATATGGAAAGTAAGAGTTTTATTATAAACACTCTTTTTAAACAAAGATATCATATCACACAAATCTTAACATAAATATCTCATTAATTATCACAATATCTAGAAAGATAAAATTATATTTAAATATTCAAAATCATATCAAAAAAAAATTTAATCTTAGAAAATAAATTTGATATGTAAATTATATTTCCCTTCCTAACCTTTAAGTTTTTACAACTTTTTACTAGGAAAGATCTTTATTTTTGAGTTATAATTGTTTAAGTTGCTAGTTTTGTTGTACTTCTGTTTTCTGATTTCACACCCAAAAATTACGCCAAGTTTGTAAAAAGTTGGATCTTCTTTCACAAACACTACAAAGATTTTCTGTGCGACAAAATGCTCTCATCAACACACAACACACATGTTATGTTAAATTATATTAAAATAGAAAACGTATGCAACTTTCTAACTCGTAAAATTATGATTTAACTTTGCGGATAACTTGTAGTATATCTAGCTTGTAAAAAAGAATAAGATTGTGTTCTTATTAATATTTTTTTTGGACGAGTTTCACTTACTTACACGATTTTCAGATTAGCATGATAGTTAAGAAATTTACTCAGTGCACACTAAAAGATAACGGTGGAAGATTCTTACGTCCTTAAAAAAAAAAATTGGTTCAGAGTTAAATATAGTCATCAAGTTTTGAACTTTCATATAATTATTTTTAGAATAATCGATGTTTTTGTTCAAATATCGATCAGGTCGATACAATTTTTTTTGGACAGGATGTATCGTCCTTTCGAACTGCAATCCTTGTACTCAGATTTTGTCAAAGGCCAAATATTCACGTGAAAATCTGTATACTGGATTGAAGGGAAAAACTTGGCGATTTGAAAATGGATGCTAAAATTGAGCAGCTAGTAAGCATGGGTTTCTTAAATGATTCCGCCGCTGAAGCTCTGGCTTCCACCGCTGGCGACGTCGTTAAAGCCACCGATTGGCTTCTCCAAACTCAAAACCCTCTACCATTCAGTTCCACCCCTCCAGTAATCCAACCCAAAATCAATCGATTCTTCCACTTCCACTCCAAGAAGGACCAAAACCCACCGAAATCCCAACAAGAGACTGAGGAAGATGAATCGACCCGTCTGTTGATTCATCGTGAAAAGCGTCGAAAATTGTCAGATGACCAAGAAAATATTCAGAAACCCCCACTAGAAGCATTAGCGTTTCCTCTGCCCAACGCGCCGTTGTCGGAGAGAATGAGGCCGCGCGTGCTCGACGAGGTTGTTGGACAGGACCACCTTCTTGGGAGAGATTCCCTCCTACGCGCCGCCATCGAGTGCGACCGCCTCCCTTATATCATCCTCTGGGGCCCACCCGGCACTGGTAAAACCTCAATTGCCAAAGCCATTGTGAGTTCGTGTGGATCTTCCTTTTACCGATTCGTTTCTCTGTCTGCCGTCACTTGTGGCGTGAAAGATGTTAGAGATACAGTCGATGAGGCCAGAAAGTTGAAACAAAAAGCCAACAAAAGGACGGTTCTTTTCCTTGATGAAGTGCACCGGTTCAACAAGGCGCAACAAGATTCTTTCCTGCCTGTGATTGAGGACGGGAGCATTGTTTTCATCGGTGCCACCACTGAAAACCCTTCCTTCCACTTGATCACACCATTGTTGTCTCGTTGCAGAGTGTTAACCCTTCATCCCTTGAAGCCATGTGATCTAGCAATGCTCCTCAATCGAGCTGTTTCAGACATGGACCGGGGGTTGGCTATGAACTTGAAGGGAATGGTTAAAATTGAAGTGAACGAAGAAGCTATCGAATTTCTGTCGTTGCATTGTGATGGAGATGCAAGGGTGGCATTGAATGCTCTCGAGATTTCAGCCACAACAGCGACCGCACGGTTCAAGAAATCTAATCTAGATAAAGAATCGAATATCGTTGTCGCAGTAAACGACGTCAAAGAATCGTTACAGAGCAAGCATTTGGCCTATGATAGAGCAGGGGAGGAGCATTACAATTTGATCAGTGCCCTGCACAAGTCTATGAGAGGTAGTGATGCTGATGCCTCCATTTATTGGTTGGTTCGAATGTTAAAAGGAGGTGAAGAGCCACTCTACATTGCACGCAGGCTGATTAGATTCGCCTGCGAGGATGTTGGTTTGGCTGATCCACAGGCTTTAACACAAGCCGTTTCTTGTTACCAAGGCTGTCATTTTATTGGGATGCCGGAGTGTAACGTGATACTCGGACAGTGTGTTTCATACTTGGCTTTGGCTCCTAAATCTATATCTGTTTATCGCGCAATCGAAGCTGCGCAGAAGGTTGTAACAGAATCCGTGGGACAGAATGAAAGGGTTCCACTACATTTGAGGAATGCACCAACTAAGCTAATGCAGAATCTTGGATATGGGAAAGATTATATCTATCCTCCGGATAATTCCAACTCTTCATCACAAACGTATTTACCAGCTTCACTTCAAGGTTACAAGTTTCTTTATTGGCCATAGGATGTTGAGGTTTTCCCGACCTTGTTAATTTTGTCTTCTGTGGAATTTTGAGGTTTTCACGGTTGAATTCGGTTCGATTTTCTATAGATTCTCGAAAAGAAACTATGTATCACCAGAACATTTTGAAAGTTCACGGTTTGCGGGAATAGTTGAATATCAATCGAAACTCAGACTCGATCATATATATACTAAACATAACTGCAGACAGAACGGTACCGAGAAAGGAACGAAGTGGAAAACTGAGCTTTTCCTCTTACTATTGCAACGGAAAAACTGAAACATTAAGACAACAGCTATGGTACACAACCATCAAACGATGGCAACAGATACAACACGGCGAAACAAAATTAAAGAATCAGTTATAATCTAGTCATAATGGCACACTTCAGAAGCTCTTTGGTAACAGAAGCAAGCAGACTCTGATCTTAAGGCTTCCCGATCAAACATATCTGGAGAAGTACCAATTAGAAATCGTGTGCCCTGGGGTGACATTGAATCGAAGCTCCTCTAATTTATATCTTCCAACAAATTTGACTTGTGATTGTAAGATGTCTTCCTTTGCCAGTCAAACGAAGTATAACTTTTGTTTTCAAAAAGCGGTGTATGTACAACATGAATGGCCGTAACTCATCAAGAACTCCCAGCAACCTCGGCAGCACGTTGCCTCATCATTTCCATTACAGCAGCACGACGTCGTGAATCAGATTGCTGTTGCAGCCTTCTCATGTGCTCCCTCAAATCCCTGCATAAGAAATGGGTAAATTTGTGAATAGTATTCTTTTTCATATTAATTTGTTTTACCTGAGGGTTAAAGCAAGATCGTGGGTGAGAAAAATGTATATTTCTGAACAAACCTGCATCGTGGTACATTGCATTCGGATTCCTTGCACGCTCTAGAATGAAGCTGAAGGAGATACCACATTTTCTTACACAAAACACAACCTCCAGAAGCACGGGTCTTGCACAGCATGCCATGGCGGAAAAGTCCTTTCACCTTGCGACAATTTGGATATTGGCAATGCGGTGAACGGCACTGAGAAGCATGCACCAGGAGCTCGAGCATTTTCCTCAGCTGCAACACCGAATAAACAATGTCATATCACACAACTTGCACCAAGAAGCCGAAGCTCATGCAAACTAGGTTCAATGTTTTATGTATTTGCGAGGACCATTATCTGCAAAAGATTAATAATCTTACAGAACTAAAAGGTACAAAGGAGGTGGATCTCAAGCATCTCTTTGTCTTAGCAGATATGGCATTCGAACTTAAATTCTTATCTAGCAGTCAGTTGCACCATTACATGTGGAATAACTAACAAGTCATTTTTAGCTACTAGGGCATTAGCCATGCACAACCGGTTGAGCTTAAACAGATAATGAGCCCTACACGAGGATCCATGGACTATCATCATAGCACACCTGGTGTGGCATAGAAACAGCTAGCTATCAGACATTTAACTTCCTAAAACTGGTCTAATTGGTTAAGTAGGTTGAGAATACCACAATATATTGGTAGAAAGCAATCAATATTTTGATTGAAAACAGATCATTAAAAAGCAACATCCATGGAGAATGGAACATCTGAAAACAAAGAAAAACATTAGTTACCTGCGCAACTCGTAATTCCCTAGCTTCCTTGTTTTGTGCATCCCGATCATTGGATGGATGATTAGTAAGTTTATGAGGATGATTAATTCCTCCATCCTTTTGATAGCAAGGATTGCATACATCATAATCGGGACATGTCTCACATCGCCAACCTTGGCCTGATTCTATATCAAGATGACACACATTGCATGTTGTCACAAAAGCTGGGGCTGTGGGGTTGTGAAGATGATAGAGGACCATCATTGAGGAATGTTTAGCTCGGCGAAGGGTATCATACTGATAATGGTTTCCTTGACAAAGGCTAAGGAAAGCCTGTCTGGTGTCAAAGAATTCACTCTCAAGAATTTCATCTTTATCCTTGGTATCATCAGGAACTCCACTAATTTCAACCTGCAAATAGAAAAAGCCTTGATCTAAATGCAAAGCTGTGTGAAGCAATGGAGAAAAGGAAAAGTACGAAATATCACGTTGGGTCCGAAATTCTGGTAACAAGGACTTACAGGATAAAGTGCATGCTTGTCCTTTTGATTAATAGGATGTCTCTCTCTGTCCTCACGTTTTCGCTCAGCGTCATAGCACCTAAAAGGTGAAATAGACACAATTCAGTGACACAATCTACAAGACGTTATTTTGGGAGAACCCAAAGAATTCGGGGTATAATCATGCAACCAAAATTTTAGATTGCATGTAAGCAGGAATATCAGCATAAAACACATCATGACTGAAAAAACAAAAAGAAAAAGAAAAAAAAGAAATAAGAAAGAAAGAAAGATCGTATCCCTGATTAACAACTGTAACTAGAAATAACAAATTCATACATTTTTGGAACATTTACATATTTTTACATCTTTTCTGTTTTCAGCTCGGATATGTATAATGTCTCAAACACATAAAATAGAGAGCCCAATAAATTACCCAACAAGGCATTGACAATCACATTTGGAACGAGACAGAGAATTTTTTTCTCTAAGGAAGCAAAAAAGGGCCAGAATCCTTACTTTTCACACAGATGAAAACTTTTGCACTGTTTGCAAACCCAGCGATTTCCAGACACCATTAAAATGCAGCAGTGAGAGCAAGCATACTGTAAGTGAACCATGATAAAGTCTTCCTTCATTGGAAAAATTGTCTCTCCAAGCTACAAGAATACAGAAGTTTAAGAACTAATTACAGAATCGTAAATAAGCTCTCTCTTTATTATGCACTTGAAGGGAAGAGCCAGGAAATAACAAAAACTCATAGCTGTAGAAATATTCATTAAAGCCATGTTTTAGTTATAAAAAAAAAAAAAAAAAAAAAAAAAAAAAAAAAAAAAAAANGCATCATAGATGTTCAAAGTAGACTGATGATGGAAATTTATAGCACTATTGATGATGAAAAAGATATTTAGCAAAAAATTACTTTATGCATTAACAGCAAATCTTTTGATGCATTGCCAGAAAGATCAGTTTGACCAGATGCTTTTAAGGCTCTTTTTGTTATGGCCTTCTTTATAATTCCCTTCTTATGTGGTTTTCTCCCATCATCTTCTTGTTGCAGTTGATATATCATGTCCTCCGCAGCACCAGGCCAATAATCTCCATCAAAGTATGGCAACCGGGATGCAGTTACCTTTGCTCTACATTCCCCGGTAGAAGTAAAGAAATGATCATAGAGATTAGTAAGCTCGGCGACAATTTTTTCATCCTTTGCCTTTCTTAACATTGCTAGATACCTGAAATAGAAGTTACAAAGTAAAACACTCATGTGCTGCCACAACAATCAATACATATGAGTCTCCTTTTCAGACAACCACAGAGCTTACCACTCTCGAAGTTTATCTGATTTCGGTGTCTTCTGAATTTCCGGGTGGCAATACAAAATGTAATCTTCACCCTTTAAAGGCGGGCACGCCCATATATAGCAGCTAGTGAAACCACGCTTTTTACAATAATCCAAGTACCCAATCTGGAATACAGAAAAACAGAGAAGGAACTTGCATTACAAATGGTAACAATGACCTCACCCTAAATCAGCCATAAGAGCAATTTCATAACCAATGAAGTAAATAACTTGCCAATATTTCATGGTACACAAAAGTCCGAAGAGCCTCCCCAGTAACGGCTTTGACCTCTGGCCTGAAATATTTAACAGAATCCAGGTATGACAGGTAGACTCGCCGATGATTTGGCTGCTGGCATTCTGATCCAAATTCTTGAACATACATGCCAAATAGGCATACTTCAACTCCTTCAATTTTTTGGAACAATAATACAACCTGAAAGATAGATATTATGGCTTTCGATGATTAACTTATGAAAAGTTCAACGCCCATAAATAATAACAATCCTTCATAAATAATCATTCCAACATTTGCTAACCACAAAAGTTATCGAAATCGATGACAAAACAGCTATCCCTTTCTCCATAAATTTGTGGCCTCATCAGTATGTACATAAACGGTCATACTAATAATGAAAGCCCTAACAGTAAAGACAAGTTGATAACGTTTACAATCAATACAGAACATGTAGATGTGCAACCTCAATATATTTTAGTCAACTAAAAGCATGGACAGCAGTAAAAGTTAGACTCTATCAAACAATTGACTCCTGTATATTTTAGAATGATAATGGAACTATGCTAGTTAATGATATTCCATATCTAAGAATCAGCCAATCAATTCCTTCAGTAAGCCATACCTTAGATTTATATGGGAACTCTAATGGATAATTTTCCTCCTGAAAAATATCAAGGAACCGTGGTTTGACATCCAGTTTTTTGTCCACTGATGACACCACTCTCACAACAAGAGCTTCCGCTCCTGGAACCTGGCAAAAGTGACAAGACAATACTTGAAAATAACAGACAGAATCATGCTAATCGAAAACAATTACAACCGCAACCACTAGGATACCAAAATTCAATTTTTTGCACATTACAAGACGGAGCATGTGTACTAAGTATGTACACTCTAGAAACTCTAAAAGCAGAGAAAGTTTAGTTATTATTTATTTTTTAAATTAGAGGTAAATTGGATATTACTCTATTACCACTTGGGATTACAACCATTACCTATATGTATAGTGACCATGGACAATTACAAGGCTTTCCTATTTTATGGTAACTTTATGAACAAAGTCCATTTCTAGAGTAAATTTAAAAAATTTCCTTACCATTTTTTATCTTCCCGTGACATTGCATATGGTTAAACAAATCATCAAGCTACTTAATTATTCAAGCTTTCATTTCTGCATTTGGGTTCATATATTTACAAAATTATTGTTCCTTAAAAAATTTATATATACTGCTAACAATTTTATAAGTAAGAACACATGGGAAAATATAACTGTCTAAACAATAAATCTACAGACGCGAGGGATCAAAAATAGGTCCATCATGCTGAGATAAAACAGCACAAAAACTTCATACTGAACAGTTTATTTTTTAGACAAATATACAAAGGAACCTTCTTCAGAAGTCAAAGCCCTATTTAAATACTTCTTAAAAGGCAGGTCTTACTCAATATAAAAAACTCCACAGGAATTACTGAACTTGAAATATCAAAGCATGAACTCAGGGTCAGTTCACCATCAAATGTCAAAAATATATTCCCTTACGAATCTCTAGAACCCATTTAGTAAGTCGCGATAACAAATAGAGTCGTGTTAAATAAAATAACTAATGCAAACTATCATTAAAGATCAATGGAAAATGAAAAACATCGCATCACATAAAATACGAGTAAAAATTGATTCACCTCATCATAACATTTGCCTTGAAGCCTTGCCCTATCCTGCCTTTCTTGCTTCAGCTTTGCAAATAATCGCTGCTCCATGTGATCACTCAATATTGTTCTAGGCAAATCTTTTGCTCCAAGAACAGCACTCTGTGGCAATGGCACGCGTTCTCCCTTTTCAACCTCGATTATATAACAATTTGGACAAGTGTACTCAGCTTGTCCACCATCATTTCTCCGCCCATTGAATAATGTACAAATTTGATGTTGCCAAGCTTCACATTTGTCACATTGTACCCACTGCAATATAAACGTTCGGTATCTTAATATACTCACTGCTGCAGCCAAGAAAAATACCAAATAAGTAGATGTGATATACCCATTCTTCAGTTTCCTCGTCATTTTTCTTCTTCTCCATCCTCGCCTTTGGAATGGGAGTCCCATCAACCACAACAGCTTCTCCACGGGAATCATTATAACATGGAATGCAGAAGTAATGACGAGTTTCTCCAGCTCCAAAGGTATAATACATTGCATTTCTTTTAATTCGAGCACCACAAGGCGTACAATATATAGGGGGCGGTTCAAAAGTAAGCTTCTCAACTGCACAGAGCTGGCAAGAATTTTCACTCATGGAATGCTCCATTGCTTGATTCTTTTCTGCTTTTGCTTTACTCTGTGTTGACAAAGTATATGTAACAAATTTTCATGAGGATAGCGAATCACACAAGCAAAGAACGCATAAGATATATCATGGTTCTTTTAATGAAAAAGAGCATAAGATATTTCATGTAAATGAGATCAATTACAAGAAATTGTACTTGTTGCACCATCTCCTCTCCAGTGAGGATAGTGTGCATCATGCTTTTTAATATATTGGGTACACTACACTTCTTGATAATGAAGATGAAGGTAAAAACACAAAGTGGTTCTTATTCTTCTAAATTCACCTTTCATCTATAGCTGCATCTAATTTCATAGACTATCAAAACGACAAAATTTCATGTAAAACATGCTTCCCCTTTTAAAAATTGCATCTAGGAGTCTCATAGCATCTTATGTTCAGAAATGCATATAAGGAGTGTCTGCCAAACAGCCACAATTTTGTCAGACAGAATGATTATATAAATAAAGGAATACAATAGATAACAAGTATAATATGATACTAACCTGGCCTACCCACTGTCTAAGGCCTGAAATGTGCCGCCGGACTTGTTCAGGTGTAAACAATTCCGTCATTGATACCCCATTTATTTTGGGCTTCCCGGACTTGGTTGTACTCTCAGAAGGTATTGATGAATTTTCTGGCTTAGCTTGTACTGTTTCCTTCTCAATCTTAATGACTTCCTGAACAACAAATCTAGTAGGGTTATTTGACAAAAATAGATCACCTTCATGCCTTTTGATATCAGCATCATCCACGTTATCTTGCTTCATTTCAGTAAACTGGGAACTTAATTGTCTATTGCTTACAGAAACCTCCAGTTTAGATTCAGAAACTTCAGATTTCATTAGAAGAATAGAATCATGATTCTGGTCAATATGCAGCACCTTCTGGAGAGGAGGTTCATCTACAGCAGAAACCAGTGCAGCAGAACTTTCATTTTCATAGGCAAGAGATCGGGAGCCTTGTTCAATTTTCATGCGCTTAATAGAAGGATGTAGATCTTCAGGAGTTTCAGCGATCACCAAGCTAGACTTCAGAATTGTCTTTCCAGCAATTTCAGCAGTATCATTAGATTTACAGGATCCATTGATAGATCCAGGTAAACCCGAATTCATGTCAGAATGTGCACACGCCTTTCGTTGTGCCTGCACAAAATTCGAAACAGGAATACAAACTGGGCAGCTTGCATCCCGACAGAGCCTTTTATGGTTCACTAAGATCTTAGTAACATGGCAACGAGGGAATGGACACTTATATATGTTGCAACAATCCATGTGTTTCAACAATTCCCGAACCTTTATGCAGTTAGGTTCTTGGCATTTCCCTTCTGGAGCAGAACATCGACGCGCATGCAGCAAAAATAATAGCCATCTTTGTTGATTTTTGAATTGTCGTTCACGGTTAAGGTTGTTAGATCTAGATATTGTATTGCTTGAATTCGGGGGTACTGATCTAGAAGCATCAGATTGACCGATAATTGATTCTTCTGAGGATAAATTATTTAGCTGAGCCACATCTTGGCCAGTTAATCTGTGATGAAATTCATCTTGCACATTTTGATCATTCAGGAGTCTTCCTGACACTTGAGATACATCTTGAGAATTAGAATACCATTGACCACGAAATGATGCATCCGACTGGATGCCACAGGCGAAATTCGCAAATTCACTTTGAGAATTAGCAGCAAACTGTTGCGGATGTAATAACTGCATCTGATCTGAAGTTTGTGTTAGCGATGAACAGACATCTTGTGGACCAGATGGATGTGACAGCAACTGTGTAGCTCTAGACTGGTTTTCCATAGTATTTTGTTGAAACTGAGTCTGCGTATCAGAAAAACGGAAGGGATCGGACACTTGTGAATGCAGGCCATCGCCACGAAGTTCAGTTGCACGCCCAGACTTTGCCTCGGAAACTGTATTAGCTGTTTGTTGAGACTGTTCATATGTATCATTCTTTGACAACAGCTGGTTTTGAGTTTGCTGATTTTGCTGGACTTGATGCTGAACAAGTTGCTGGCGCTGAAATTGATGAGATGGCTGTTGAAATTGTTGTTGATGAGTATGCACAAGATTTTCCCTCCCTGAATACTGTGATTGAGAATTCAATTTGTCAGACCGGTCAAGAGATTGAGATTTCATAGCTGTCATCTGATGAACTGCGTTCATGGTCGGTTGACTGGTCATCATAGGAGAGTTTGTTTTCGGAACGGATTGCATTTGCATGGATACAGCATTCAAGCCCTGATTGTTCATCATTGACCCAACAGATGTGACCGAAACATACATGTTTCCAGACCCTGCAGCATCAGCCGCACCAATTTCATATCCATCTCCTAAAAAGTAGAATGGGTTGTGAGCGTAAAACAAATCAGCAAGTTCCAAAAAAATTATGCTAAAATCAAATCTCTAGTGTTATCACAAGTTTTCCAGTTCAGAAATGCATAGGGGAGAGAAGGGGGGAGGGAAACTAGGAGAGGTGGAAAAGAAAGAAAGATTATACCCTGCATTGCTGGTCGTATATTTTGGTCAGATTGTTGATGCATGGGTTTGATGAAGTTTCCATACATTGTCCCGCTTAAATAGCTTTCAGTGGTACCTGGACCATTCATCAGGGACATATTGTTTCCCATCATCCCCAAACCTCCATTTAAGGGCCCATTAGACAATCCATAGGACTTCTGATGCAACGTAGATCTGATTTCACTGCCCATATGCCCACCAATATTATGTAACATACGACTATTTTGACTGCTAATATACTGCTTTTGCTGTATCTGGTGTGAGACAACTGAAGATTCAACAGGCTGAAATGCCTCGACATTATTTGATGACTCCATGCTCACGAATGACTGGTTATTTGCATTACTGTTAATGTCATTATTACTAGAACTATTAAATCCAGGAGTGGGAATCATTTGACTCGTCACTCTTTGTGCACCCATGGATGTCATCATGTTATTGCCCCCGGAATTCACAGAGAAGGCAGAAGATGGTTGTTGGTATCTACTAGCCAAAACTCCTACAAAAAAAATCTATCAGACAGGATCAAAAAGGATATCATGAGAATGAAAACCGTAAATTACCATCAGATGAACCATAGGAACCACCAGAATTCCCAGTAGGATAGAAGCTTCCAGAATTAACAGCGGGAGATCTAATCATGTTAGCGTTGGCTACGAGAGAGCTATCCATGGTGGAAGTTCCAATCAAGCCAGGGTTCCCAGTTTGTTGCAATCCAGGTGTTGGTATCATAGTACCAATAGAATTGGAAGAATTAGCATGCGAAAACTGCTGATTGTTATTGCTCATAGGTACGCGTTTAATCAAAACTTGCAAACGATTTTCCAAAGTTTCCAGGTTAATATACTCCTCCTGATAAGCATATCAATTGTTACTAAACGAAGTTATATGTTTAATAAAACAGTCAAACATCATACCAAAGTGGCCAGGTTTAACGACTACTCATGCAACAAGATAATAAATTATTTCACTAGTTATTACTTCAAAAGGAAAAACCAGAAGACATTCACAGTATTAACAGTTTAAAAGGTTTGGAAGACAACTACAGGTTCCAATGAAGTCTTTAGTCTTTACCCCTGTGGTATCCATGAAAATGATTACTTATTTCCATATATATGTTATTCCTGAAAATGATCATGATGACTTATTTGAATACACAGAAACTGAATACGAATATACCATACCATTGTGGTAGCATTCTTTGCCAAACCCTCTTCTAAGCGTTTCACTAAATCAATAATTTTCTTAGAGGGTGCCTCATGAGGCGGCTGACGCCGCTGACAAATAAATCCCAAGCTGCAGCATAGGAAAGCTAAAATTTTAGGGAGAGAACTCAAAAACAATTCAAGTATAAGAGCAGTAAGTTTATGGAAGTGCTGTCCAGCATTAATATCATGAAACAGTTGCAGCAATAGCATCAAAAGCTTGGGGTAATGGAAATTTGAAAACATTCATTTAAAACAAGATAGCAATATAATAATGTAATAGAAAGAAAGAAAAATACATAATTTATCCACACAAAAAGTAAGTTACCAAATGCAAAAGGAAATGGCTGCACGTACCATCATGCATTTTTCCAAAATAACATGACGCTAACATGGTAATTGCGTAAAATATGCCATTCTAAAAATTTTCTCAACATTTAACAAAACAGAATTAAAAAGCAAACAAGTGAAAAGAAAAAATATAATGCAGGCACAAATATTTGTTAAAGCTCGTTAAGAAGATTTTACCCTCGCGAATGTATTACATAGTCTTATTTTTCATGGACACCACCCAAAATGAGGCAGCAGTAAGGGAAGGACCGCAGTCAGTAAAAAATGAAAAAGAAGATCACTTTTATATTAGAGGGGAATAGACCTCTCTTTGGAACACAATGCAGCTGAAGCCTAAAGAAAAAGGTAACAAAAATTAAACGAATGAAATAGTGCAGAAAGATGCAAAAGTTGTTTTAGAATACAGAGGAACTCCTGTTGGTTATATCATCAATGCAATCCATGTTGAATTAGAAACCTACTGCATCTTCATTCATATATTGCCACAGAGATTTCAATTATACTTTTTCCATTTATTAATTAGTTATATAACTTTCTGCCTTACACAGTGCAAAAATACTATTATTTTGTGACATTTTTCCGATCAAAATATGTCTTCAATGGCTATGACAGGAAAAGTCTTACATTTTTTCTTGCATAAATCTGCGTGCTCTCGTGATATCAGGGTTGTCTGTATTCAAGAGATTTTGCTGGATAACAGGATTTTGCATCTGACTGGGTATCGAATTCCCATTTTGTTGTGACATCCCAGGCAACATAGTGCCAGCTTGGTTTGGTACCTGGCCAATTTGCCCTGAATGGTGGGTTTGTGTATTCATCTTTGTTTTAGGCTAATAAATACACCTTCGATAAAATAAGATCAGACTTCTCCATTATAGTCATAAACTAGTCAGGACAAAGCTATGTCAAATCATGTATCTCGGATAACAGGGGCAATGCCCTAACTTCACCAAAAAGACCTGCAAAGCAAAACCCCCAAAAGACAGAAAACCAATTGAGAAGTCAGTTAACATGATATCATGCTAATATCACAAATTCTTAATGTGCAACCTTCTTTTAACCAACAACGAAGCATAAACCCATTTCAAAAGTAAATGGCAGCTGATTTTACATTGCAAATTTTATCCATAAACCTTAATTAATAGGTCAAACAACAATTTCTGCACCAAAATCACCCTTGATTCATGGAATGTTAGGGATACACCAAAGACAGGCGATACAGATGTAAATTAAAGATGAACTTAATTGAAATTCAATGATGCATGATAAATAGTTAAATACAGAACAGTGCTTGAACCTGATTCAATTAGCAGCTTCAAAAATAAAAAATGCGCTTCCAGTTTAAGGGAAAAAATAAAAAATTCAGTGAGATATGCATCATATAAAACCTAAAGGCAACGTGATAAAAAATAAGAAAGAGAATTTAAATTTTCTTTTTTTTTTTTTAACAAACCAAATGTGAAATAAAGCATCTAATATTTATTGGTTTCAATAATAAAATATAAACATGATTTCCTAGCCAATTTTTTCCTTAAAAAAAAGGAAACACTAGACGGTTCAAATCTAGACCGTGAGATATGTAACTTGATAACTTGATAGAACAAAAAGTAAATAGTAAAGTTTTTCCCATTATAGATAACATGAATGCACAGAGTATTTCTAAGCAAAAATAATTAGGCATTTCGTCTGATTGAAAAAGGAGACAAATAAAGTTACCAAGATCCAAAATTTTAACAGCTGCGCAGTAAATTAAACATGGGCTTGAACAAATAGCTTGCAGTATGCAATTTCCCATAAGCTTGATCATATGCATAATCACGTATATGTGTTGCATGAACGCGTTTAACGCAATCAGTCAGACCCAAATCACCGCAGTTACATCCGAGATGAAATGGATGAACTTTACAATACTAGGGTTCCATCAAATTGGGGGAACTCCAAGTCATGAATCAGTTATGATCAAATGCATGCTAGGCTGTCAATTGGAACAAAGATTGATTCGAATTGATAGTGGAATCCAAAATAAAAACGGAAATGAAAAAATCAATAAACATTTACCAGAGTTTGAAAACTGCACGAGCGTAAATGTGGACAATGAACAGTAGAAAACCTAACGAGCTGAACCGTCAGCTGATTGATTGCTTCTCTGAAGCTCCAATGTCGCCGGGCGGGAGCTACGGTGTAGAACGGTGATTCGACGAAGAAATGGGCCGATTTAGCAAGTACGTGTATTTTTGTAAATTTCGTGTACAGTGTGGTCGGTGTTTTTATACTTTTTGTTTATTATTATTATTATTACATACACATACTACTATAAAGACACGGTTCGGTTTTTTTTTTTTTTTTTACATAAATAAATATTATCTATTTAAGTTTTTTTCAAAAAAATTCTCTGTCTATATTTAAAATATACATTTACAATTCTTTCGAATATGCTAGTGTAACTTTCAAATATGAAATGGATGACGAATTGCCATTTGAGAGAAAAACTATGATTTTTTGTGTAGATTTTAGACAAATATTATCAGTTATTTGTTAAATGGGGATCAAGTCTAGATCAAATTGTTGCAAGCATTTCAAGATCGTCATTTTAAAATCCCCTCAAGACATTTCTAGAACAAAATATGATATTGCCAAAGATATCGAGTTCTCACAATTTATATTATGTTTTGGTGATGACTTGGAAGATACTGTGAATGGTAATTTTATAAAGCTATCAGATTCAATGATCATTCCATAAGAAGGTGAATAATCAATTGATCAGTAGATTGATATGTTTTCCTAATATGATTGTTCATATACATGATGCAAACTACAAGGTTGACAGAGCTATTATTACTATAAAAAATGTAAATATTGATGAAATCAGTGAAATGGTGATTTTAAAATTTCCAAGAGAAGAAAAAGTATGCTCATCTTGGGCCTCCTTAGAAGATGATGAAAATAATATTTTTCAAGAAGAGTTTTTGAATTCCCTTTGTCCGAGTGATTTGACATCTCATAGAATCACATTGAAAGTAGGTTGCCCAACCACACTCTTATGGAATGTTGCACCTGAACTATAATTATGCAATGGAGCGAGGTTAATATGCCGCAATCTCGGGATAAACTTCATTGATGCGGAAAAAGTAACTGGTCTTCACAAGGGTACACGATATTTTCTTCATCGAATACCATCGAAAAAAGAATAAATTTCAGGACTCCTACTTGAACTGACACGTAGCCATTACCCAATTATATTAAGTTTTGTTACAATAAACAAGGCCAAGGTCAAACAATATCAAATATTGGTATCTTACCGCTCAATCGAATATTTAGCAATGACCAGCTTCATGTTGCACTATCAAGAGGAGTTACTCAACGATTTACAAAAAATTAAGTAAAAGATGGAAAGTTACAAAATCGATCTGGTGTGTACACCAAAAATTGTGTACAAAGACGTACTTTTAGCAAATGGATGAGAAAAAAATAATAGTGAGATATTATGCTTTCTTTTTTTTTTATATTGTAAAAGCAAATTTTATATTCAAATATTCATAAAATTTATGTACTTTATTTTGGAAACATGGCAATGTTTAAATCTTTTGATGCACTTCAATGCAAACAAAACAAAAGTTGAATAATTGGATGTTATTGAAGAATATCAACGAAATTGTTACATCTCATAGTTTTTGCGAAAACAAACATAACTTATTATATTAGATCAAACTATCGTTTCCTCTATATTACAAGCACTCCACCACTTCAGCAGAATCCTTTCAACCGGTCTCGTAATACTAAGTTACTCGACTGTCTCTTGCGCATTAATATGTGGCAAACTACAAAATTGTTCATTGTATCCAATAATATCTATAAACGGTCGAGTCAACACATCTTACAAGGATCATACCTATTTTTTCAAAAACGTTGGTAGACTGACCATACCCAACAAACATGATGTCAGAAGATCATGATGTTTTCCACAAAAGTCTATGTGCAGAGCTGGTTATCAAAAAAGGACAACAACATCAATGCATTGGCATTAATGCTCATTTAATGAGCTACAACTGAACGTTGAACGAAAAAGTACGTAGGATAACATAAATAGAGAATGCCAAGAAGAGCAAATCAGACAGACGACTCAAAGCTTGCATTTTTAAAAAGACTTCCGAAAACTTATCACTTTGATATTTACTCACTGCTCATCAGCTATCGCTCCAAAGAATATTTAATCGGATCAGCAATAGTCTTCAAGAATTTCTGTCAAACTACTTGATCGTTTCTTGTCAAAATCATTTGAGAAGTTTCTTGACAGTTTGAATTAAATGATTCATCATCTTATTTCTACATTGGTTGTTAGACCATGTTTCAACCATTGTAAGAAGTTACTAGTATTCTCAATTTAGACAGTGAATAATTCCTAAGGTTGAAGTGTGATGTTACAAGTTTTGTAAAACCAAAGTCTTCTAGCAGAGTTCTTTCATAAGTGGAAGAAATAGTGATGTATGATTTTGAGTATCCGAACATCCATATATTTGAATATAAATTAGTCATAAGATTCATCGGATCGTTTCCGCACAATCTGTGGTACGACCATTTGTTAAGAGTTGAGAAAATATGGCCTTGATATTTAACACCATCAAGATCAGCTGACTATTTGACACGATTTAGAATAAAAAATTTAAAAGAGTTTATTCACCACATCTAAACTCTAACCCGATCCTAACAAAAATGAATTGTGGTTGAATGTAGTTTCTTATGGTATATTTTAATTAAATGATATTTTATTTGTGTCTCACAAATATAATATATTTTTATCTATAAATATCAATAGTTAACATTAACTTTAATAAATTCGAAACCAGTTAAGACACATATAATTGGTTTGGGCTGGAAAATCACAACTTGGATAAAAATATATGACTTCAGACGTTTGATTTTAAGAATTTTCGGAAACTTGAGAGACATACGTAAAAAAGTTCATTACACGCTCTTTATTTTTAGTTTAACAATGAAAATGATAAGCAGTGCAAAGAGAATATGTTTGATTAAATGATGAGATCTTGCGCAGGCATGGAAACATATATTTTTTAAATTTTCTAAATGCAGAATGTGCAATATTTATTTTATTTTTATTTTTATTTTATTATTTTTTCGATAATTTTGTAGAAAGACACAAAATCAAGAACACAAATAGAAGATAAAATATTGTTCAAGTAAATATGTATTATATATATAAAACAAATAAAATAATGACACACTTATATTTTTTGATTTATTTGTTTTTATTTAACAGAGAAATAATAAGACACACCAATAATGTTGATGTGATAATGATATTACACAAATCACATATTATACAATTTCAATATTAATTTAATTTAATAAAATAAAATTTTCTCAATTTAGAATTGTTGGTCTTGCAGTTCTACGATGGTCGTGCGGATCAAGCAATAATACATTTTAGTTATATTTTAATTGAACACAAAGTGAGTATGTTATATAAATTTTTGGACAGTTGACTAAAAAAATTGAAAAGGGATGAAAATATCATTTAAGATGACGGTGAATATTTTATTCATTATGTCTTTTGTATTTGGCGATCATTGTATATAGGGATGTCAATGAGTCCGGGTTTTACCCAGACCCACAATGGACCCACCCTATCTGGGGCGGGTTTGGGCATACTAAATGGTCATGGGACGGGTCTCGGGTCTAATTTTTCAGGCCCATCTGGGTATGGGATGGGTCATGGGTCCTATAATACCCGTCCCATAACCTCCCCATATATGTAGATATAAATTGATATGCTCGCGAAGATGGTTGTGAGGTGAGATGGAAGGTAAATAAATCACAGTTTTATTTTGTTATTGTATTTTCATTTTAATTTTGTTAGTATACTTTCTCTCTTTAAATTACATTTTTTTACGGTTTTAAATTACAATTTTATTTTTTCAATGTATTTTCTCTATTTAATTTTGTAGTTAATTCTTCAAGTAATTTACCAACTTGTCCTACCATTCTTGATGAAGAGGAAGATGATCATGAAGAATGTGTCTAAAATATTGCTTACTCGCTGATTTTACATTGATCTGTTTAAGTTCTGATGAGTTATTTTTGGGGATGACAAGATTTTTTTTGGAGAGCTAGTAACTTTTTTTTTTAATGTAATTCATTACGTCGTGAAAATACTTTGTTTGTTATTATTAAGTGTGGTCGAAGACATGAATTAGTTTTCTATTGTGTTTTATTTAGAGACTTGTTTGTTTCATAATTCAGTCATGTGATAAGAAGATTACAGTTTTCATTTAAAAAAATTTCGGGTCTAACGGGTCTCGCGGGTCTACCCGACCCCATTTCGTATTTGGGGTGGGGTGGGTCCGAAGAATATTTAACCGGGGTGGGACGGGTAATGGGTCAAAGTTTTCTTCATTGGGCGGGTCTTGGGTTTAGCCATACCCGTCCCATTGACATCTCTAATTGTATAAGCTGATGAAGGATTAAACATTCATTATATAATTTATATTATATTATAATATTAAATCAAATTACAAATATAAAACATCTGTTCTATAAATTGATTAAACAATATATCAAATATTCAATATTATGTTACACACGCAATACATGTGTCTCGGTTGATGGTTTTTAATAATATATTAAGATAGTGAGTGTTCTAAAAAGCGTCGTCCAGGATCGCTTAGGTGTCGGGTGGTCGCTCACCGCTTCGATTTTTAGAAGCCATTTAAGCGACCGTATATTGTAATATATATAAATTTTTTATTTTTTTAAAAAATATTGTTTGATATATTTTTTAATCAATTTATATTGTATAAAGTGAAAAAATATGTCATTGATTTTGAGTTTGAATTCGATATAGAGAAATTATTTGATAAATATGAAAATAAACACAAAAAATTAAATATTTAGGTAAAAGAATGATCCCCGTAAGAGGTTGGCGGAAACGGAAGATAAAAATAAATAAATAAATATATATATTTCTATACTATTATGTTAAGTGTGAGGACATGATAATAACTAACTAGAGAGGACACTAACTTTTTTTTCCAATTTTACCCTTATATGATATTAATATT